>NC_134361.1:216345763-216427326 GCF_048569485.1 Anomaloglossus baeobatrachus | reverse complement strand
TCAGGGATACAAGCAGGAATGATTGCTTTCACTGTCAGCAAGCAGAGATGTGAAAAATCATGAGACGTCGATGCACAAAGTATATGACAAATTTGTGTACATTTTTATTATATGGAAAATTGTGTAAGTTTAATATTGGCGAATATCAATGGGGCAATGACGGACCCCGTGTACTGTATAGGAGACTTTAGCCAATGACTGGAGGGCAATTATAGACACGACGAACCCCATAGTGATGCATTGTGCCAGGAAGGACTTTACCTATTTTTACCATATGTTTTGTCCTATATTTTAATACGTTTAGTGACATTCCTTCACGAAGCAGAGAGACCCTCTCAGTGACGATGGCAGGTCCTGTGGTGACGGGATAAGATTCGGAGGTCCTCTAGCTTTACAGGTTAGTGCGGCTATGTCCAGTGATCCGGAATGTCTGGTAATCCGGCAGCGGTCAGGTCCTGTGGTGATGGGATGAGATCCGGAGGTCCTCTAGCTTTACAGGTTAGTGCGGCTATGTCCAGTAATCCAGAATGTCTGGTAATCTGGCAGCGGTCACGTCCTGACTATAGGCCGGTGTGACCCGTGCGTCCTCCATGTGCTGCGGTAGATAGGACCGGGCTGTGATGCTTTATGTCACTTAGGATCCGTGTTGTGTATAGGGAAATCCTGAATAAAGCAGATGCTGACGGCCGGTACTTTTGCCTATTTGTGATATTTTTGATCAAAGGTTTTCATTGAAGCTACAAAGTCTGGGACCGCAGAGAAGGTAATGTCCTCACTGGAGGATGAAGATGTACCAATAACTGCATGCCATGTTTCAGATGAACACGTAGAGCCTGTCCATATGCGCCCGACATCTAGAGCCTGTCCGTGTGCATCCGATGTCTAGAGCCTGTCCGTGTGCATCCGATGTCTAGAGCCTGTCCGTGTGCATCCGATGTTTAGAGGCTGTCCGTGTGCGTCCGATGTTTAGAGGCTGTCCGTGTGCGTCCGATGTTTAGAGCCTGTCCGTGTGCGCCCGGCGTCTGGAGCCTATTCGTGTGCGTCCCACGTCTAGACTTTGTACGTGTGCACCCTACGTCTAGAGCCTGTCCATGTGCGCCCAATGTCTGGAGCCTGTCCGTGTGTGCCCGAGGTCTAGAGCCTGTCCGTGTGCGTCCTACGTCTGTAGCCTGTCCGTGTGCGTCCTACATCTAAAGCCTGTCCGTGTGCGCCTGATGTCTAGAGGCTTTCCGTGTGCGTCAGATGTCTGGAGGCTGTCCGTGTGCGCCTCATGTCTAGAGGCTGTCCGTGTGCGTCCGATGTCTGGAGCCTGTCCGTGTGTGCGTCCTACGTCTAGACTTTGTCCGTGTGCGCCCGATGTCTGGAGCTTGTCCGTGTGCGCCCGATGTCTGGAGCCTGTCCGTGTAGCTCCTACGTCTGGAGCCTGTCCGTGTGCGCCTGATGTCTAGAGCCTGTCCATGTGCGCCCGACATCTAGAGCCTGTCCGTGTGCGTCCTACGTCTGGAGCCTGTCCGTGTGCGCCCGATATCTGGAGCCTGTCCGTGTGCGTCCTACGTCTGGAGCCCGTCCGTGTGCGCCCGACATCTAGAGCCTGTCCGTGTGCGTCCTACGTCTGGAGCCTGTCTGTGTGCGCCCGACATCTAGAGCCTGTCCGTGTGCGTCCTACGTCTGGAGCCTGTCTGTGCGGCTCTTACGTCTGGAGCCTGTCCGTGTGGCTCTTACGTCTGGAGCCTGTCCGTGTGCATCCAACGCCTGGAGCCTGTCCGTGTGCGACCTACGCCTGGAGCCTGTCCGTGTGCGACCTACGCCTGGAGCCTGTCCGTGTGTGGCCTACGCCTGGAGCCTGTCCGTGTGTGGCCTACGCCTGGAGCCTGTCCGTGTGCGGCCTACGCCTGGAGCCTGTCTGTGTGCGCCCGATGTCTGGAGCCTGTCCGTATGTGCCCGACGTCTGGAGCTTGTCCGTATGTGCCCGACGTCTGGAGCTTGTCCGTATGTGCCCGACTTCTGGAGCTTGTCCGTATGTGCCCGACGTCTGGAGCCTGTCCGTATGTGCCCGATATCTGGAGCCTGTCCGTATGTGCCCGACGTCTGGAGCCTGTCCGTGTGCACCTGACGTCTGGAGTCTGTCCGTGTGCGGACACATGGATGAGACTTGGACGCCCGTGCCTATTGCTGGTGCATATAGCAGTGCGGCACAAGTTTGTGTGTAATACGTCCTTCCTCCAGCAGAGGGCAGCACAGGCTTCCATCATTTGCAAGTTTTTTCGGCGTGTCCTCTCCGCAGTTTATCGATTTATCCCCTGATCTGTGGATTAACCCTTCTTATGCCGTGTATTATGATAATTTGGTTGATTTTAATGTGTCTACCTTGTGTTTAGCTCTAGATTAGTGAAGGCAGAACCTGAGCAGAAGGGAAGGAGGCGGTGAGTGAGATGATGGCGCTGTATGTGCCGCACCGACACTGCCGGGGAATGCTGCACTATGTCATGTGTGACGCTGATGATATTGTGAAAGTGATTGACAAGTCAGGTGTGTATTATGAGGTTCTGCAGCAGCTGAGGTTTGCATTGTGATATTCTGCACACTTAGATCCTCATCATAAAGGAAACTACAGCTGCTGCAGAACCTCATGATACACACCTCAGCTGCTGCAGAAGCTCGTGATACACCCCTCAGCTGCTGCAGAAGCTCGTGATACACCCCTCAGCTGCTGTAGAAGCTCGTGATACACACCTCAGCTGCTGCAGAAGCTCGTGATACACCCCTCAGCTGCTGCAGAAGCTCGTGATACACCCCTCAGCTGCTGCAGAACCTCGTGATACACACCTCAGCTGCTGCAGAAGCTCGTGGTACACACCTCAGCTGCTGCAGAAGCTCGTGATACACCCCTCAGCTGCTGCAGAAGCTCGTGATACACACCTCAGCTGCTGCAGAACCTCGTGATACACACCTCAGCTGCTGCAGAAGCTCGTGGTACACACCTCAGCTGCTGCAGAAGCTCGTGATACACCCCTCAGCTGCTGCAGAACCTCGTGATACACACCTCAGCTGCTGCAGAAGCTCGTGATACACACCTCAGCTGCTGCAGAAGCTCGTGATACACACCTCAGCTGCTGCAGAACCTCGTGATACACACCTCAGCTGCTGCAGAAGCTCGTGGTACACACCTCAGCTGCTGCAGAAGCTTGTGATACACCCCTCAGCTGCTGCAGAAGCTCGTGATACACCCCTCAGCTGCTGCAGAAGCTCGTGGTACACACCGCAGCTGCTGCAGAACCTCGTGATACACACCTCAGCTGCTGCAGAAGCTCGTGATACACACCTCAGCTGCTGCAGAAGCTCGTGATACACACCTCAGCTGCTGCAGAACCTCATAATACCGCTCATGGCTTGATGTGATGAGTGTAAGACCTGACATACGGAAGGTGCTGCTGCGAGTATTGGGGTCCATATAGTTAAGCACCTCTGTGTCCAGTAATCCGGACCCCCTGCCCTTGCCATTGCTGTAGAGCAGCGCTCCCATCATGCCCTGGGGCAGCGGCTCCTGCTTTACATGTGCTTTGAATGCAGCTGGACCCATGTGTTTGGCTTCGTACCCCTCCATTGTGTGTGTGAATGTCCTGCTCCGGCTGCTACAAGCCTCGTCTTGCCCTAATTAAACCCTATTCAGCGGCTGCCGGAGCACACCCAGTGACCGCCCGCACCCCGCTCCTTAGTTACACAGTGTCATGTCACCTGTCTGTGTCTGATGATGTCACCGGAGATTATCTGTAATGGGATCAAATAGAAAAATAGATGCAGAATGGAGGATACGGGGCACGGTCAGGAGGTAGCGGGGCACGGTCAGGAGGTAGCTGGGCACGGTCAGGAGGTAGCTGGGCACGGTCAGGAGGTAGCGGGGCACGGTCAGGAGGTAGCGGGGCACGGTCAGGAGGTAGCTGGGCACGGTCAGGAGGTAGCTGGGCACGGTCAGGAGGCAGCGGGGCACGGTCAGGAGGTAGCGGGGCACGGTCAGGAGGTAGCTGGGCACGGTCAGGAGGTGGCTGGGCACGGTCAGGAGGTGGCTGGGCACGGTCAGGAGGTGGCTGGGCACGGTCAGGAGGTGGCTGGGCACGGTCAGGAGGTGGCTGGGCACGGTGAGGAGGTGGCTGGGCACGGTCAGAGGTGGCTGGGCACGGTCAGGAGGTGGCTGGGCACGGTCAGAAGGCGGCTGGGCACGGTCAGGAGGTGGCTGGGCACGGTCAGGAGGCGGCAGGGCACGGTCAGGAGGTAGCTGGCACGGTCAGGAGGCAGCGGGGCACGGTCAGGAGGTAGCTGGGCACGGTCAGGAGGCAGCGGGGCACCGTCAGGAGGCAGCTGGGCACGGTCAGGAGGCAGCTGGGCACGGTCAGGAGGTAGTTGGGCACGGTCAGGAGGTAGCTGGGCACGGTCAGGAGGAAGCTGGGCACGGTCAGGAGGAAGCTGGGCACGGTCAGGAGGAAGCTGGGCACGGTCAGGAGGCAGCTGGGCACGGTCAGGAGGCAGCTGGGCACGGTCAGGAGGCAGCTGGGCACGGTCAGGAGGAAGCTGGGCACGGTCAGGAGGAAGCTGGGCACGGTCAGGAGGAATCTGGGCACGGTCAGGAGGAAGCTGGGCACGGTCAGGAGGTAGCTGGGCTCGGTCAGGAGGTAGCTGGGCACGGTCAGGAGGTAGTTGGGCACGGTCAGGAGGTAGCTGGGCACGGTCAGGAGGCAGCGGGGCACGGTCAGGAGGAAGCTGGGCACGGTCAGGAGGAAGCTGGGCACGGTCAGGAGGAAGCTGGGCACGGTCAGGAGGAAGCTGGGCACGGTCAGGAGGAAGCTGGGCACGGTCAGGAGGCAGCTGGGCACGGTCAGGAGGCAGCTGGGCACGGTCAGGAGGCAGCTGGGCACGGTCAGGAGGAAGCTGGGCACGGTCAGGAGGAAGCTGGGCACGGTCAGGAGGAATCTGGGCACGGTCAGGAGGAAGCTGGGCACGGTCAGGAGGTAGCTGGGCTCGGTCAGGAGGTAGCTGGGCACGGTCAGGAGGTAGTTGGGCACGGTCAGGGAGGTAGCTGGGCACGGTCAGGAGGCAGCGGGGCACGGTCAGGAGGAAGCTGGGCACGGTCAGGAGGAAGCTGGGCACGGTCAGGAGGAAGCTGGGCACGGTCAGGAGGCAGCTGGGCACGGTCAGGAGGTAGCTGGGCACGGTCAGGAGGAAGCTGGGCACGGTCAGGAGGAAGCTGGGCACGGTCAGGAGGAAGCTGGGCACGGTCAGGAGGTAGCTGGGCTCGGTCAGGAGGTAGCTGGGCACGGTCAGGAGGTAGCTGGGCACGGTCAGGAGGTAGCTGGGCTCGGTCAGGAGGTAGCTGGGCTTCGGTCAGGAGGTAGCTGGGCACGGTCAGGAGCACACTGGGTTCGGTCAGGAGGTAGCTGGGCACGGTCAGGAGGTAGCGGGGCACGGTCAATAGGTAGCTGGGCACGGTCAGGAGGTAGCTGGGCATGGTCAGGAGGTAGCTGGGCACGGTCAGGAGGTAGCTGGGCACGGTCAGGAGGCAGCGGGGCACGGTCAGGAGGAAGCTGGGCACGGTCAGGAGGAAGCTGGGCACAGTCAGGAGGTAGCAGGGCACGGTCAGTAGGTAGATGGACAGTCTATCATTTGCTTATCACTAACCGGTTGGGGTTGCAGCAATTGGAACCCACAAACCCTAGTATGGAGGGGCCTCAGTTACCCCTTCAGACTCCCCCACCCCAGGCCTGTGGGGCCGCTAAGTTAATTTACAGATACCTTTAAAGGGGTACTTTCCTTTCAGAATGCTTCTATTGCCCCCACTCCATGCAGACAGCTGATTCTTCCCATGAAGTCGTGGGCTTTTTCACACCGTCCCCTTTAAGAGGAGGTTTATTTGCCTGATTATACACAAACTTCACATTTTATTTGCAAAATGTAAAAAATGGTTAAAAAAATGCAAATATAGAATGTGAAATTCTGCAATGGAGGATTGGACTGGGCAGCAGGAATCCATAGTGGTGGCCTGTAAGGATATTCGATATATATGGATCCAGGATGTGGGGGGGGAGGTATACATATAAAGGGGCATCATTTCTGGTTGAGATATATGGGCAAGAACAGAACTGCGAAAGAAGGATGCCGAGAGTGAGAATGGTGATCCCGATGCCCCACACGCTGTGGAGGAAGGCCCGGCAGCCCGTCCGCTGCGTCGCGATGAGCCCCCCTGGCGCCGGCCGCTGCTCCCCACCATCGGACAGCAGGTGTAACGTCACCAGAGATCCTTTACCTTCCAACGAGTCGTTCTTTGGCCTCCAGCACAGTTTGCACCCATCCGCCCAGACGACTTGGAGAGTCTGCATCTCGGGCGGAAGTTGAGCTACACGTCAAGGTTGGGCTGCATTTTCGGGACCCCTTCCGGAGGAATTTGAGCCAAGGTTCGGCAAAAAGGGCAGGGGAACTCCTGGAACTTGTGGAGGAACAGGCAAAGTCTGGAGAGGCACTCCATACAGAAGGTGTGAGAGCAGGGAAGGAGCAGCGGCGTCTTGAAGGCATTGTCATAGGGGACGTAGCAGATGGGACACTCGAGACTGCTGACATGTTCTTCAGGATCTTGAGGGGCCGTAGCCATGTCATATCCTCATCTCCACACTGGGATGGGACTCCCCTGCGGAGACACAAGGGCGTCTATCATCTCCTCCTCACCCATGGGTTAGGCTCTCAAAGAGAGCGATGGCTTCTCACCTGTCCTGGCTTCTGCAGCTCCATTTTTAGCTTCTCTCCATCTTGCTCATCTTCTGGAGCCGCCGCTCTGGATCTGCAGCTTTCTATGTACGTATCTTCCTTCCTTCTCTTGGTAACGGGCACTCGGCTTCGGGTTTCATTCAAGCTTGAGCCAAGAGTGATTCTTGGGTCGTCCGTCCTCCCCTCATCACATAGCAACACAAACAATTGGGGAAGGGAACCATCACACGCTCGTCAAACACATTCCCTCACTGGAGAGACGGGCCCTCAATAGACATGCAGGTCACCGGCGATATCCGGGGTTTGTGTACCCTGCGCCTATAGATCTGCAATCAGTCACCAAGAGGCCGGCAATACTTCATACAAAGCGTGCAGGAGCGGAGACTTAAAGGTCTGCTACGGGACTAATAGCGCCACACCTGTCATCAGGTTGTGTCCGGTATTGCAAGTCATCCCCATTCACTTCAATGGAGCAGAGTTGCAATTCCAGAGGTGACGCTATTAATCCTGGCTGAGCGTTTTTTTATTCTCTGTCTGGGTTTTTTTGGGAACCTGTCTGACAACCTCTATGGCTCAGAAAAAGTTGTCGCCTTTTTAATTAAGTGCAGACATTTTTCTGCCGATTTTCTTTATTTTTATTTTATTTATTTATATTTAATTTATTTTTATTTCAATTGATTTTAATTTATTTTTTTATTTTATTTATATTTATTTTGTTTATTATTTTTTTATTTTATTTTTATTTTCATTAGATATTTACTTTTATTTATTTTTATATATTTTTTTAATTTATTTTAATATTTTTATGTATATTTCATTTATTTTTTATTTTTAATGTATTTTAATTTATTTTTTAATTTATTTTATTTTTTTATTTTTTATTTTCATTATATTATATTTACTTTTATTTATATTTATTTATTTTAATATTATTTTATGTATATTTCATTTATTTTTTAATGTATTTTAATTTATTTTTTAATTTAGTTTATTTTTATTTGTTTTTATGTATTTTAATTTATTTTTTTCTTTATTTTAGTTTTTATATATATTTTTATTGATTTTTATTTTATTTATATTTATTTTTTATTTTATTTATTTCAATTTTAGTTTTTTAGCTATTTTTTTGATTATGCAACCATATAGTATTGTAATAAAAATCAAATGCAAAAATGTAGCTATTTTTGTGTTTTAGTTGTAGGGTATTTTTTTTTTTTTAAACAAATAAATCAATAAAAATGGGATATTTAAAGGGATGTTCCACAAAAAAACAATCAAGATATATATTTTTTTTCAACAGTTTTTATTTATAATCAATTTGATGCTTTTTATCAGCATTTTAAAATTGTTGATCAATTTGATTGATAAATTCGAAAGATATTTCCCCCCCAAAAGTCAAGTTATTCCCTTTCTGTGGAAGAGGGGATAAGTTGTTGGGCGCTGGGGGACCCCCATTATTCCATAGATCTTGGCCCCGCCGCCCCATCCTGATCGGAGCGGAGGTGCGCATGCTCGGTCTACCAAGTGCTGCGCTCGGCGTTCTCCTGCAGCCCCATAAATATATCTGAGGTCCTGCACCTGCACATCCACTGCGATCCGGATGGGCCCGCTCAGCCTCGTTTTTGGGCTTTTCCTAGCCCTGATTTTGGGATTATTGAGGGTCCTAAATAGTCGGATTCCCCCAGATCATAACTTGATGTTTTTTAGGAATTACCCGTTAAATCAAATGATCTATAAAATCGCATCAACTTGCAATATTATCAAAGCTAAAAATAATAAACCCCAAAAAAGGCAGAAAAACTGAAATCTGACGTAACGTTGTTGCGCCGCGGTGGTGGTCGTCTTGTGTTGTGCATTTGGCGCATAATGAGTCATTCCATGAATGTCTTAGATATTGATGCAGAACACCCAGTAATGGATTTTCCCACCTTGGACCATACCATCTCCAACTTAACGGGGGGGTAGCAAACTGGGTAATGGAGGGGTGACCCGGTCTAGGCTGGTGGACGAAGCTTTGGGAACTGCTCATGGAGGGCCACCAACACGTCGGGATCCCAGATGGAGAACTGTCCACCATCACGTTGAGTTAAAGGCGGAGATAGGTCGGGAAAAACACCATGAAAAACAGCAAAATGATGCAGCAGATGAAGACCCAGAGGATGCAGCCGTAGTTCCTCAGCATGAGGTTGCAGCGGTGATAATGAGGTTGTCGTGGGACCACCACCAGGTCCCCGGGCTGGGAAAATCGTGGTTGTGTTGGACTCAGGAGATAGATGCTGATGACCACGTCCTGGTCCTGCTCCGGAGGAAAATGAGACAATGTGTTGGGTGTACTGGAGACATAGTTGTGGCCGTACCCCTTCTTCCAGCACAGTTTGGACCCTTCCATCCACACCTGCTGGAGCTCGCCCATCCATGGGGGGAACCGGGCTACCATGTTCATATTGGGGGGCAGCTGTGGGATTCCCCCTGGTGGGATGGTGACTACGGCCCGGCACATGGGGCAGCAGAACGTCTCCAGCTCCTTCTGGAAGATACAAAGCTTGGACAGGCACTCCATGCAGAAGGTGTGCGAGCACGGGAGGAGCAGCGGGGTCTTGAAGACGTTGTCATAAGTCGCAAAGCAAATCGGACACTCGGGCACCGAATACTCCAGCTCCATGGGAGGACCGTCCTCTACGGCCAATGGCAGGAGAAGGTTTACCAAGGATTTATAGGACTGGACGTCAGAAGACTTGGTCCCTGCAGATGTCCTGACCACATCCTCAGCCCAGAAGATGGAAGTCCTGCCCAAGTTATGGAGGTCCTGGTGAAGGCTCCTGAGATGTTCCTCCTGCGGGACTGCTCCCACCGCCGTACCCACACACTGCCGATGATGTCCAGGGCTCGGTTACTGGCTCGTCCGGTCTGTGTTCACACCGTGCCTGGTAACTATATTTACTCACTGTGTTGGCTTGGCTTCATCTATAAGGATCACGTTACTCCGGGACAATGACACCGCACATCGCACCCGCGGCCGCACAACTTCTCATTGTCTGCAACCTGCCCTCATTTACATCAATGCAAATGGAAACGGACACATCCCTCTGAAATATAGGGGGTGCATATGCCCAACCCCCCCCCCCAATCACCGAGAGACGGTCATTTGTAAGGGAAATCACCAAGCAAATAGCACGTCACAGAACCAATAACCAAGAGTGAAGGATCATATCCCCGCATCGTCCCGGACCCCGAGTGTCAGCGTCATTATCCTGTACCCCCAGTGTCATCCTGCACCCCCAGTGTCATTATCCTGTACCCCCAGTGTCAATATCCTGTACCCCCAGTGTCAGTGTCATTATCCTGTACCCCCAGTGTCATTATCCTGTACCCCCAGTGTCAGTGTCATTATCCTGTACCCCCAGTGTCAGTGTCATTATCCTGCACCCCCAGTGTCAGTGTCATTATCCTGCACCCCCAGTGTCAGTGTCATTATCCTGTACCCCCAGTGTCAGTGTCATTATCCTGTACCCCCAGTGTCATTATCCTGTACCCCCAGTGTCATTATCCTGCACCCCGAGTGTCATTATCCTGTACCCCCAGTGTCAGTGTCATTATCCTGTACCCCCAGTGTCAGTGTCATTATCCTGTACCCCCAGTGTCATTATCCTGTACCCCCAGTGTCAGTGTCATTATCCTGTACCCCCAGTGTCAGTATCATTATCCTGCACCCCCAGTGTCAGTGTCATTATCCTGTACCCCCAGTGTCATTATCCTGTACCCCCAGTGTCATTATCCTGCACCCCGAGTGTCATTATCCTGTACCCCCAGTGTCAGTGTCATTATCCTGTACCCCCAGTGTCAGTGTCATTATCCTGTACCCCCAGTGTCATCCTGCACCCCCAGTGTCATTATCCAGTACCCCCAGTGTCAATATCCTGTACCCCCAGTGTCAGTGTCATTATCCTGTACCCCCAGTGTCATTATCCTGTACCCCCAGTGTTATTATCCTGTACCCCCAGTGTCATTATCTTGCACCCCGAGTGTCATTATCCTGTACCCCCAGTGTCAGTGTCATTATCCTGTACCCCCAGTGTCAGTGTCATTATCCTGCACCCCCAGTGTCAGTGTCATTATCCTGCACCCCCAGTGTCAGTGTCATTATCCTGTACCCCCAGTGTCAGTGTCATTATCCTGCACCCCCAGTGTCAGTGTCATTATCCTGTACCCCCAGTGTCATTATCCTGCACCCCGAGTGTCATTATCCTGTACCCCCAGTGTCAGTGTCATTATCCTGTACCCCCAGTGTCAGTGTCATTATCCTGTACCCCCAGTGTCATCCTGCACCCCCAGTGTCATTATCCAGTACCCCCAGTGTCAATATCCTGTACCCCCAGTGTCAGTGTCATTATCCTGTACCCCCAGTGTCATTATCCTGTACCCCCAGTGTCATTATCCTGTACCCCCAGTGTCATTATCTTGCACCCCGAGTGTCATTATCCTGTACCCCCAGTGTCAGTGTCATTATCCTGTACCCCCAGTGTCAGTGTCATTATCCTGCACCCCCAGTGTCAGTGTCATTATCCTGCACCCCCAGTGTCAGTGTCATTATCCTGTACCCCCAGTGTCAGTGTCATTATCCTGCACCCCCAGTGTCAGTGTCATTATCCTGTACCCCCAGTGTCATTATCCTGTACCCCCAGTGTCATTATCCTGCACCCCGAGTGTCATTATCCTGTACCCCCAGTGTCAGTGTCATTATCCTGTACCCCCAGTGTCAGTGTCATTATCCTGCACCCCCAGTGTCAGTGTCATTATCCTGTACCCCCAGTGTCATTATCCTGTACCCCCAGTGTCATTATCCTGTACCCCCAGTGTCATTATCTTGCACCCCGAGTGTCATTATCCTGTACCCCCAGTGTCATTATCCTGTACCCCCAGTGTCAGTGTCATTATCCTGTACCCCCAGTGTCATTATCCTGTACCCCCAGTGTCATTATCCTGCACCCCGAGTGTCATTATCCTGTACCCCCAGTGTCAGTGTCATTATCCTGTACCCCCAGTGTCAGTGTCATTATCCTGTACCCCCAGTGTCATTATCCTGTACCCCCAGTGTCAGTGTCATTATCCTGTACCCCCAGTGTCAGTGTCATTATCCTGCACCCCCAGTGTCAGTGTCATTATCCTGTACCCCCAGTGTCATTATCCTGTACCCCCAGTGTCATTATCCTGCACCCCGAGTGTCATTATCCTGTACCCCCAGTGTCAGTGTCATTATCCTGTACCCCCAGTGTCAGTGTCATTATCCTGTACCCCCAGTGTCATCCTGCACCCCCAGTGTCATTATCCAGTACCCCCAGTGTCAATATCCTGTACCCCCAGTGTCAGTGTCATTATCCTGTACCCCCAGTGTCATTATCCTGTACCCCCAGTGTCATTATCCTGTACCCCCAGTGTCATTATCTTGCACCCCGAGTGTCATTATCCTGTACCCCCAGTGTCAGTGTCATTATCCTGTACCCCCAGTGTCAGTGTCATTATCCTGCACCCCCAGTGTCAGTGTCATTATCCTGCACCCCCAGTGTCAGTGTCATTATCCTGTACCCCCAGTGTCAGTGTCATTATCCTGCACCCCCAGTGTCAGTGTCATTATCCTGTACCCCCAGTGTCATTATCCTGTACCCCCAGTGTCATTATCCTGCACCCCGAGTGTCATTATCCTGTACCCCCAGTGTCAGTGTCATTATCCTGTACCCCCAGTGTCAGTGTCATTATCCTGCACCCCCAGTGTCAGTGTCATTATCCTGTACCCCCAGTGTCATTATCCTGTACCCCCAGTGTCATTATCTTGCACCCCGAGTGTCATTATCCTGTACCCCCAGTGTCAGTGTCATTATCCTGTACCCCCAGTGTCAGTGTCATTATCCTGCACCCCCAGTGTCAGTGTCATTATCCTGTACCCCCAGTGTCATTATCCTGCACCCCGAGTGTCATTATCCTGTACCCCCAGTGTCAGTGTCATTATCCTGTACCCCCAGTGTCATTATCTTGCACCCCGAGTGTCATTATCCTGTACCCCCAGTGTCAGTGTCATTATCCTGTACCCCCAGTGTCAGTGTCATTATCCTGCACCCCCAGTGTCAGTGTCATTATCCTGCACCCCCAGTGTCAGTGTCATTATCCTGTACCCCCAGTGTCAGTGTCATTATCCTGCACCCCCAGTGTCAGTGTCATTATCCTGTACCCCCAGTGTCATTATCCTGCACCCCGAGTGTCATTATCCTGTACCCCCAGTGTCAGTGTCATTATCCTGTACCCCCAGTGTCATCCTGCACCCCCAGTGTCATTATCCAGTACCCCCAGTGTCAATATCCTGTACCCCCAGTGTCAGTGTCATTATCCTGTACCCCCAGTGTCATTATCCTGTACCCCCAGTGTCATTATCCTGTACCCCCAGTGTCATTATCTTGCACCCCGAGTGTCATTATCCTGTACCCCCAGTGTCAGTGTCATTATCCTGTACCCCCAGTGTCAGTGTCATTATCCTGCACCCCCAGTGTCAGTGTCATTATCCTGCACCCCCAGTGTCAGTGTCATTATCCTGTACCCCCAGTGTCAGTGTCATTATCCTGCACCCCCAGTGTCAGTGTCATTATCCTGTACCCCCAGTGTCATTATCCTGCACCCCGAGTGTCATTATCCTGTACCCCCAGTGTCAGTGTCATTATCCTGTACCCCCAGTGTCAGTGTCATTATCCTGTACCCCCAGTGTCATCCTGCACCCCCAGTGTCATTATCCAGTACCCCCAGTGTCAATATCCTGTACCCCCAGTGTCAGTGTCATTATCCTGTACCCCCAGTGTCATTATCCTGTACCCCCAGTGTCATTATCCTGTACCCCCAGTGTCATTATCTTGCACCCCGAGTGTCATTATCCTGTACCCCCAGTGTCAGTGTCATTATCCTGCACCCCCAGTGTCAGTGTCATTATCCTGTACCCCCAGTGTCATTATCCTGTACCCCAGTGTCATTATCCTGCACCCCCAGTGTCATTATCCTGTACCCCCAGTGTCATTATCCTGCACCCCCAGTGTCATTATCCTGTACCCCCAGTGTCATTATCCTGTACCCCCAGTGTCATTATCCTGCACCCCCAGTGTCATTATCCTGTACCCCCAGTGTCATTATCTTGCACCCCGAGTGTCATTATCCTGTACCCCCAGTGTCAGTGTCATTATCCTGTACCCCCAGTGTCAGTGTCATTATCCTGCACCCCCAGTGTCAGTGTCATTATCCTGCACCCCCAGTGTCAGTGTCATTATCCTGTACCCCCAGTGTCATTATCCTGTACCCCCAGTGTCATTATCCTGCACCCCGAGTGTCATTATCCTGTACCCCCAGTGTCAGTGTCATTATCCTGTACCCCCAGTGTCAGTGTCATTATCCTGCACCCCCAGTGTCAGTGTCATTATCCTGTACCCCCAGTGTCATTATCCTGTACCCCCAGTGTCATTATCCTGTACCCCCAGTGTCAGTGTCATTATCCTGTACCCCCAGTGTCAGTGTCATTATCCTGCACCCCCAGTGTCAGTGTCATTATCCTGCACCCCCAGTGTCAGTGTCATTATCCTGTACCCCCAGTGTCAGTGTCATTATCCTGCACCCCCAGTGTCAGTGTCATTATCCTGTACCCCCAGTGTCATTATCTTGCACCCCGAGTGTCATTATCCTGTACCCCCAGTGTCAGTGTCATTATCCTGTACCCCCAGTGTCAGTGTCATTATCCTGCACCCCCAGTGTCAGTGTCATTATCCTGTACCCCCAGTGTCATTATCCTGCACCCCGAGTGTCATTATCCTGTACCCCCAGTGTCAGTGTCATTATCCTGTACCCCCAGTGTCAGTGTCATTATCCTGTACCCCCAGTGTCATCCTGCACCCCCAGTGTCATTATCCAGTACCCCCAGTGTCAATATCCTGTACCCCCAGTGTCAGTGTCATTATCCTGTACCCCCAGTGTCATTATCCTGTACCCCCAGTGTCAGTGTCATTATCCTGCACCCCCAGTGTCAGTGTCATTATCCTGTACCCCCAGTGTCATTATCCTGCACCCCGAGTGTCATTATCCTGTACCCCCAGTGTCAGTGTCATTATCCTGTACCCCCAGTGTCATTATCTTGTACCCCGAGTGTCATTATCCTGTACCCCCAGTGTCAGTGTCATTATCCTGTACCCCCAGTGTCAGTGTCATTATCCTGTACCCCCAGTGTCATTATCCTGTACCCCCAGTGTCAGTGTCATTATCCTGTACCCCCAGTGTCAGTGTCATTATCCTGCACCCCCAGTGTCAGTGTCATTATCCTGCACCCCCAGTGTCAGTGTCATTATCCTGTACCCCGAGTGTCATTATCCTGTACCCCCAGTGTCAGTGTCATTATCCTGTACCCCGAGTGTCATTATCCTGTACCCCCAGTGTCAGTGTCATTATCCTGTACCCCCAGTGTCAGTGTCATTATCCTGCACCCCCAGTGTCAGTGTCATTATCCTGCACCCCCAGTGTCAGTGTCATTATCCTGTACCCCCAGTGTCAGTGTCATTATCCTGCACCCCCAGTGTCAGTGTCATTATCCTGTACCCCCAGTGTCATTATCCTGTACCCCCAGTGTCATTATCCTGCACCCCCAGTGTCATTATCCTGCACCCCCAGTGTCAGTGTCATTATCCTGTACCCCCAGTGTCATTATCCTGCACCCCCAGTGTCATTATCCTGTACCCCCAGTGTCAGTGTCATTATCCTGTACCTCCAGTGTCATTATCCTGCACCCCCAGTGTCAGTGTCATTATCCTGTACCCCCAGTGTCATTATCCTGCACCCCGAGTGTCATTATCCTGTACCCCCAGTGTCAGTGTCATTATCCTGTACCCCCAGTGTCAGTGTCATTATCCTGCACCCCCAGTGTCAGTGTCATTATCCTGCACCCCCAGTGTCAGTGTCATTATCCTGTACCCCCAGTGTCATTATCCTGCACCCCCAGTGTCATTATCCTGTACCCCCAGTGTCAGTGTCATTATCCTGCACCCCCAGTGTCAGTGTCATTATCCTGTACCCCCAGTGTCATTATCCTGCACCCCCAGTGTCATTATCCTGTACCCCCAGTGTCAGTGTCATTATCCTGTACCCCCAGTGTCATTATCCTGCACCCCCAGTGTCAGTGTCATTATCCTGTACCCCCAGTGTCATTATCCTGCACCCCGAGTGTCATTATCCTGTACCCCCAGTGTCAGTGTCATTATCCTGTACCCCCAGTGTCAGTGTCATTATCCTGCACCCCCAGTGTCATTATCCTGCACCCCGAGTGTCATTATCCTGCACCCCGAGTGTCATTATCCTGTACCCCCAGTGTCAGCGTCATTATCCTGTACCCGCAGTGTCAGTGTCATTATCCTGCACCCCCAGTGTCAATTTCATTATCCTGTACCCCAGTGTCATTATACTGTACCCCCAGTGTCAGTGTCATTATCCTGTACCCCCAGTGTCAGTGTCATTATCCTGTACCCCCAGTGTCATTATACTGTACCCCCAGTGTCAGTGTCATTATCCTGTACCCCCAGTGTCAGTGTCATTATCCTGTACCCCCAGTGTCAGCGTCATTATCCTGTACCCCCAGTGTCAGTGTCATTATCCTGTACCCCCAGTGTCAGTGTCATTATCCTGTACCCCCAGTGTCATTATCCTGTACCCCCAGTGTCATTATCATTATCCTGTACCCCCAATGTCAGCGTCATTATCCTGTACCCCCAGTGTCAGTGTCATTATCCTGCACCCCGAGTGTCATTATCCTGTACCCCCAGTGTCGTTATCATTATCCTGTACCCCCAGTGTCAGCGTCATTATCCTGTACCCCCAGTGTCAGCATCATTATCCTGTACCCCCAGTGTCAGTGTCATTATCCTGTGCCCCAGTGTCAGTGTCATTATCCTGTACCCCCAGTGTCAGTGTCATTATCCTGTACCCCCAGTGTCAGCATCATTATCCTGTACCCCCAGTGTCAGTGTCATTATCCTGTACCCCCGGTGTCAGTGTCATTATCCTGTACCCCCAGTGTCATTATCCTGTACCCCCAGTGTCAATTTCATTATCCTGTACCCCAGTGTCATTATACTGTACCCCCAGTGTCAGTGTCATTATCCTGTACCCCCAGTGTCAGTGTCATTATCCTGTACCCCCAGTGTCAGCGTCATTATCCTGTACCCCCAGTGTCAGTGTCATTATCCTGTACCCCCAGTGTCAGTGTCATTATCCTGTACCCCCAGTGTCATTATCCTGTACCCCCAGTGTCATTATCATTATCCTGTACCCCCAATGTCAGCGTCATTATCCTGTACCCCCAGTGTCAGTGTCATTATCCTGCACCCCGAGTGTCATTATCCTGTACCCCCAGTGTCGTTATCATTATCCTGTACCCCCAGTGTCAGCGTCATTATCCTGTACCCCCAGTGTCAGCATCATTATCCTGTACCCCCAGTGTCAGTGTCATTATCCTGTGCCCCAGTGTCAGTGTCATTATCCTGTACCCCCAGTGTCAGTGTCATTATCCTGTACCCCCAGTGTCAGCATCATTATCCTGTACCCCCAGTGTCAGTGTCATTATCCTGTACCCCCGGTGTCAGTGTCATTATCCTGTACCCCCAGTGTCATTATCCTGTACCCCCAGTGTCATTATCCTGTACCCGCAGTGTCATTATCCTGCACCCCCAGTGTCAGTGTCATTATCCTGCACCCCGAGTGTCATTATCCTGTACCCCCAGTGTCATTATCCTGTACCCGCAGTGTCATTATCCTGCACCCCCAGTGTCAGTGTCATTATCCTGTACCCCAGTGTCATTATACTGTACCCCCAGTGTCAGTGTCATTATCCTGTACCCCCAGTGTCAGTGTCATTATCCTGTACCCCCAGTGTCAGTGTCATTATCCTGTACCCCAGTGTAAGTGTCATTATCCTGTACCCCCAGTGTCAGTGTCATTATCCTGTACCCCAGTGTCAGTGTCATTATCCTGCACCCCCAGTGTCTGTGTCATTATCCTGCACCCCGA
This sequence comes from Anomaloglossus baeobatrachus, assembly GCF_048569485.1. Taxonomy (NCBI): domain Eukaryota; kingdom Metazoa; phylum Chordata; class Amphibia; order Anura; family Aromobatidae; genus Anomaloglossus; species Anomaloglossus baeobatrachus. Next base: position 216,409,503 of record NC_134361.1, on the reverse strand, counting down.
GTGTCATTATACTGTACCCCCAGTGTCAGTGTCATTATCCTGCACCCCCAGTGTCAATTTCATTATCCTGTACCCCCAGTGTCAGTGTCATTATCCTGTACCCCAGTGTCAGTGTCATTATCCTGTACCCAAGTGTCATTATCCTGTACCCCCAGTGTCATTATCCCGTACCCCCAGTGTCAGTGTCATTATCATGTACCCCAGTGTCATTATCCTGTACCCCCAGTGTCAGTGTCATTATCCTGCACCCCCTGTGTCAGTGTCATTATCCTGCACCCCCAGTGTCAGTGTCATTATCCTGCACCCCCAGTGTCAATTTCATTATCCTGTACCCAAGTGTCAGTGTCATTATCCTGTACCCCCAGTGTCATTATCCCGTACCCCCAGTGTCATTATCATGTACCCCCAGTGTCATTATCCTGTACCCCCAGTGTCAGTGTCATTATCCTGTACCCCCAGTGTCATTATCCCGTACCCCCAGTGTCATTATCATGTACCCCAGTGTCATTATCCTGTACCCCCAGTGTCAGTGTCATTATCCTGCACCCCCAGTGTCAATTTCATTATCCTGTACCCAAGTGTCATTATCCTGTACCCCCAGTGTCATTATCCCGTACCCCCAGTGTCAGTGTCATTATCATGTACCCCGAGTGTCATTATCCTGTGCCCCCAGTGTCATTATCCTGTACCCCCAGTGTCATTATCCTGTACCCCCAGTGTCATTATCCCGTACCCCCAGTGTCAGTGTTATTATCATGTACCCCGAGTGTCATTATCCTGTACCCCCAGTGTCGTTATCATTATCCTGTACCCCCAGTGTCAGCGTCATTATCCTGTACCCCCAGTGTCAGTGTCATTATCCTGTACCCCCAGTGTCAGCATCATTATCCTGTGCCCCAGTGTCATTATCCTGTACCCCCAGTGTCAGTGTCATTATCCTGTACCCCCAGTGTCATTATCCTGTACCCCGAGTGTCATTATCCTGTACCCCCAGTGTCATTATCCTGTACCCGCAGTGTCATTATCCTGCACCCCCAGTGTCAGTGTCATTATCCTGCACCCCGAGTGTCATTATCCTGCACCCCGAGTGTCATTATCCTGTACCCCCAGTGTCAGTGTCATTATCCTGCACCCCCTGTGTCAGTGTCATTATCCTGTACCCCCAGTGTCAGTGTCATTATCCTGTACCCCAGTGTCATTATCCTGTACCCCCAGTGTCAGTGTCATTATCCTGTGCCCCCGGTGTCAGTGTCATTATCCTGTACCCCCAGTGTCATTATCCTGTACCCCCAGTGTCATTATCCTGTACCCCCAGTGTCATTATCCTGCACCCCCAGTGTCTGTGTCATTATCCTGCACCCCGAGTGTCATTATACTGTACCCCCAGTGTCAGTGTCATTATCCTGCACCCCCTGTGTCAGTGTCATTATCCTGTACCCCCAGTGTCAGTGTCATTATCCTGTACCCCCAGTGTCAGTGTCATTATCCTGTACCCCCAGTGTCCGTGTCATTATCCTGTACCCCCAGTGTCATTATCCTGCACCCCCAGTGTCAGTGTCATTATCCTGCACCCCCAGTGTCAATTTCATTATCCTGTACCCCCAGTGTTAGTGTCATTATCCTGTACCCCCAGTGTCAGTGTCATTATCCTGTACCCCAGTGTCAGTGTCATTATCCTGTACCCCAGTGTCAGTGTCATTATCCTGTACCCCCAGTGTCATTATCCTGTACCCCCAGTGTCATTATCCCGTACCCCCAGTGTCAGTGTCATTATCATGTACCCCAGTGTCATTATCCTGTACCCCCAGTGTTATTATCCTGTACCCCCAGTGTCAGTGTCATTATCCTGTACCCCCAGTGTCAGTGTCATTATCCTGTACCCCCAGTGTCATTATCCTGCACCCCCAGTGTCATTATCCTGTACCCCCAGTGTCATTATCATGTACCCCAGTGTCATTATCCTGTACCCCCAGTGTCAGTGTCATTATCCTGTACCCCCAGTGTCATTATCCTGTACCCCCAGTGTCAGCGTCATTATCCTGTACCCCCAGTGTCATTATCCTGTACCCCCCGTGTCATTATCCTGTACCCCCAGTGTCATTATCCTGTACCCCCAGTGTCATTATCCTGTACCCCCAGTGTCAGTGTCATTATCCTGTACCCCCAGTGTCAGTGTCATTATCCTGAACCCCCAGTGTCAGTGTCATTATCCTGTACCCCCAGTGTCATTATCCTGTACCCCAGTGTCATTATCCCGCACTCCGAGTGTCAGCGCTATTATCCATACCATAAGGCTACATGCACACGCTGCACTTTTAACTGCACCCAAATTGCAACCAAAACTGCACCTTATCCCAGAGAGCCTGGAAATGTCCAAAAAACCTTGTAATGTAGGTGCGTTTTTACTGCGATTTTATTAGTGTGGTTTTTTTAACGGAGAAACAAAATAAGATAGGATAATTGATCGATAGATAGATCATAAGAAAGAACATATAGAATAGATAGAAAGAAATAATAGAATAGCTGGATTTTATTTTTTATATATATATTTATTTTGTTTTTATTTTTTTAATATTTAATTTGTTTTTTAATTTATTTAAATTTATTTTATTTTTTTAAAATTTGTATTTTTTTTATTTTATTTTTTGATTTTTTGATGATGCAACCATAGAGTATAGTAATAAAAATCAAATGCAAAAATGTAGTTTTGCATTTGATTTTAATAGAATAGATAGATAATAGATCATAAGAAAGAACATATAGAATATAAAGAAATAACAGAATAGCTTGATAGAGGGATAGCTAGCTTGGACAGCTGTTTTTTAAATTATTTGGGTGTAAAAAAAATGACGTGGGGTCTCCCCCCATTTTTCATATCCAGCACAGGAAAAGCAGCAGCTGCAGGCTGCAACCCTCAGCCGTCTGCTGTACCTTGGCTGGTTATGAAAACTAGAGGGGGTCCCATGCTTTTTTTTTTTTTTGATTATTATTATTTGATTTAGTTACAAAACAAAATGATGTGGGGTCCCCCCCATTTTTCAAAAACCAGCTAAGGTACAGCAGACAACTGGGGGCTGATATTATTAGGGTGGGAAGGGCCATCGTTATTTAGCCCTTTGTAGCCTTACAATAGCAGCCCGTAGCCGCTACAGAAGTGGTGCATCTATAAGATGCTCCAATTCTGGAGCTTAATCCAGCTCTTCCCATTGCTCTGGTGCACTGGCAATCGGGGTAATAAGGAGTTAATGGCAACCCACAGCTGCCACTAAGTCCTAGATTAGTGATGGCAGTCGTCTGACACTTCACCCATCACTAATCTGTGATGGAAAGTATATAAACACAAACCCCCAAAAATCATTTATATGTAATAAAATACAAAAAGCCCCCTCTTTCACCACTTTATTAACCCCCAAACATCTCAGCAGGTCTGAAGTAATCCACACAAGGTCCCATGGTGATTCAGCTCTGCTACATCCCTGTCCTGTCACAGCGAGCACCATAGAGCATGACTGTCCGCTGATAGCGCGACTCACCTCAGTTGCTGCAGGCAGTCTTGTTCTATGGCGCTTGCTGTGAGTGTCAGATGTAGCAGTGCTAGAAGTGTCGTGAGACCTTGTGTGGATTACTTCGGACCTGAAGGGGTGTATGGGGGGTTAATAAAGTGGTGAAAGGGGACTTTTTTTGTCTTTTATTTCAAATAAAGGATTTTTGGGGTGTTTGTGTTTATTTACTTTTACTTACAGATTAGTGATGGGGGTTTTTCGCATAGAGGCCTGCCGTCACTAATCTAGGGCTTAGTGGCAGCTATGGGCTGCCATTAAGACCTTATTACCCTGTTTGCCACCACACTATGGCAATCGGGAAGAGCCAGGTAAAGTCCTGGGACTGTCACATCTAATGGATGCAGGAATTCCAAGCAGCTGCTGGCTGATATTTTTAGGCTGGGGAGAGCCTAATAACCATAGGCCTCCCCAGCCTGAGAAAACCATACCCCAGCTGTTAGGCTTTAGCTGAGTGTCAAAATTGAGGGAACTGCATGCCATTTTTTTAAAATTATTTATTTTCCTGTACGATATAGACCCGCCCTCTGGCAGCTGTGATTGGTTGCAGTCAGACAGCTGTCACAGCGTGGGGGCGCGTCTGACTGCAACCAATCACAGACACCGGTGGTCGGGGGAAGCTGTGAATATGTATGAGCCTAATGAGCGGCCGCGACAGAAGAATGAGCGGCTGCGGGAGCAGCGTGACAGTCGCGCCGGTGATTGGTGAGTATGAATTTAATCTGGAACAATGTGGATGAAAAAACCGCGGGTAAAAAACCGCAGTGTGTGCACGCTCTGCTGACAGCCTGTGATTTCTTGGATCGGTGACTGCTGTAGTTATCTCCCTGCAGTTCAGTCTGTGTCCAGCAGGTGGAGCCAGAGCAGCGTCTTATCCTCTGAGGCGCCGCTGATCTCCGTCTGTACAATGAGCTGATGATTGCGCCACGCTCTGAATCCCCGGGGTGTTTACCTCACCATGGAGCGGGTGACCACGTAGTATCAGACAATGTGAAGTCCACGAGGGCCGGGGCCACGGAGAAACCACGTGTTATGTCTCCCACTGACAAACTCTTCTTCATTTTGCCTCCAGAGGTGCCAGCGAAAAGCAGACATCGGCCCCCCGGACCCCCTCACACCCCGAGGAGTCACCGTCTGATACATCGGAAATGGGAAATATATTGTCAGTAAAAATCTCCTGTCGTTTTGTGACCACAGCTCCAGCGCAAATCTATGTGTCTCCATGGTAACAGTGAACAGGTTCATGGATTGTTACATAGGAGCCAGTATCACAGGATAGGATTAGATACACGGCTCAGCAGACAGTATCACACAGGATAGGATTAGATACACAGCTCAGCAGACAGTATCACACAGGATAGGATTAGATACACAGCTCAGCAGACAGTATCACACAGGAGAGGATTAGATACACGGCTCAGCAGACAGTATCACACAGGAGAGGATTAGATACACAGCTCAGCAGACAGTATCACACAGGATAGGATTAGATACACAGCTCAGCAGACAGTATCACACAGGAGAGGATTAGATACACGGCTCAGCAGACAGTATCACACAGGAGAAGATTAGATACACGGCTCAGCAGACAGTATCACACAGGATAGGATTAGATACACGGCTCAGCAGACAGTATCACACAGGATAGGATTAGATACACAGCTCAGCAGACAGTATCACACAGGAGAGGATTAGATACACGGCTCAGCAGACAGTATCACACAGGAGAGGATTAGATACACAGCTCAGCAGACAGTATCACACAGGATAGGATTAGATACACAGCTCAGCAGACAGTATCACACAGGAGAGGATTAGATACACGGCTCAGCAGACAGTATCACACAGGAGAGGATTAGATACACAGCTCAGCAGACAGTATCACACAGGAGAGGATTAGATACACGGCTCAGCAGAGAGTATCACACAGGAGAGGATTAGATACACAGCTCAGCAGACAGTATCACACAGGAGAGGATTAGATACACGGCTCAGCAGACAGTATCACACAGGAGAGGATTAGATACACAGCTCAGCAGACAGTATCACACAGGAGAGGATTAGATACACAGCTCAGCAGACAGTATCACACAGGAGAGGATTAGATACACAGCTCAGCAGACAGTATCACACAGGAGAGGAATAGATACACAGCTCAGCAGACAGTATCACACAGGATAGGATTAGATGCACGTCTCAGCAGACAGTATCACACAGGAGAGGATTAGATACACAGCTCAGCAGACAGTATCACACAGGATAGGATTAGATACACAGCTCAGCAGACAGTATCACACAGGATAGGATTAGATGCACGTCTCAGCAGACAGTATCACACAGGAGAGGATTAGATACAAAGCTCAGCAGGCAGTATCACACAGGAGAGGAATAGATACACAGCTCTGCAGACAGTATCACACAGGAGAGGATTAGATACACAGCTCAGCAGACAGTATCACACAGGAGAAGATTAGATACACGGCTCAGCAGACAGTATCACACAGGATAGCATTAGATACACAGCTCAGCAGAGAGTATCACACAGGAGAGGATTAGATACACGGCTCAGCAGACAGTATCACACCGGAGAGGATTAGATACACAGCTCAGCAGACAGTATCACACAGGATAAGATTAGATACACGGCTCAGAAGACAGTATCACACAGGAAAGGATTAGATACACTGCTCAGCAGACAGTATCACACAGGAGAGGATTAGATACACAGCTCAGCAGACAGTATCACACAGGAGAAGATTAGATACACGGCTCAGCAGACAGTATCACACAGGAGAGGATTAGATACACGGCTCAGCAGACAGTATCACACAGGATAGGATTAGATACATGGCTCAGCAGACAGTATCACACAGGAGAGGATTAGATACACGGCTCAGCAGACAGAATCACACAGGAGAGGATTAGATACACAGCTCAGCAAACTATCACACAAGAGAGGATTAGATACACAGCTCAGCAGACAGTATCACACAGGATAGGATTAGATACACGGCTCAGCAGTCAGTATCACACAGGAGAGGATTAGATACACAGCTCAGCAGACAGTATCACACAGGAGAGGATTAGATACACAGCTCAGCAGCACATTCTCACCTATGATTGGCTTAGATACTGCACACATGAGATGAGTGACAGCCTTTGCTCCGCCCCCTGACCGTCGCTCACCTGTTACCTGTACACTGTGTCAGACTTTGCCTCTCCGTCCGCTCCTTTTTCTTCTCGTCTCCTCCGCCTTTTCTTCTCCTCAGGTCTCTTCTCCTCAGGTCTCTTCTCCTCAGGTCTCTTCTCCTCCATCTTCTGTTCTTCTGCCTCCTCCTTGGGTTTTTGGGGGCTCTTGATTTAACCCTTCCCCTGCCATATAAGATTCCAGCTCCCGCGCACCTTGCGGCTTTCATTGCTCCGTGTGCGGTTCCCCGAGGGCTGAGCTGCGGGGATGACGGCGGCTCCTCCGGCTCCTGGTAAGTGTCCGCTCATCCTGTGTAATGTGGATGATGGGAGTCATTGCTCCGCAGTTTGTAGTGTCGAAGGCCAAATCTGCGGTTCTGTGTCCGAGTCCTTATGTGGTGTAGTTCTGGTGAATGACCTCAATTGTTCCCTGTTATCAGCCATTTTAGCTATGGAGAGATTGACAGCAGCATGGATTAACACCAGCTATTGTTCCCTGTTATCAGCCTTGGGAAAGGCTGCAAGGTGTGTCTGTACTCTAAATGCAGTTCGTTGCCTTCTGTTATCAGCCATTTCAGGCCGATCCCCATCTATCCTGTGTGTGAGGGGCCCATTTCTCCCCTAATGGCCGATGTGGGGGCAAAGAGGGATCCAAAGCGTCCGCTCTTTTATTCTGCCGACTGCTATTCAGGGTGACTGTGTGTACCCTATCAGGCTACTATTCCCTGTTATCAGCTGTTTCATATCATGGAGACATTTTAACGCCCCCAATCTGATATAATCTGCTGGAATTTATACCGCAACCCGAGACACACGCCCTACACACAGAAAAGGCTGATAACAGAGAACACTAGCTGCATGTTATACTGCACAATATGGACAAATCTGAGTGGGCCGTGATGTACAGGGGTCCATGTTACTCTTATATGGGGGGACGCAGTGATGTACGAGGGGGGAATTACTGATATATGGGGGGATGCAGTGCTGTAAGAGGGGGATTAGTGATATCTGGGGGGACACAGTGATGTACGAGGGGGATTAGTGATATCTGGGGGACGCAGTGCTGTAAGAGGGGGATTAGTGATATATGGGGGGACACAGTGATATACGAGGATCCATGTTACCGATACATGGGGGGATGTGGTGATATACGAGGATCCATGTTACTGTTATATGGGGGACGCAGTGATATGTGGGGGGATGCAGTGATATGAGGGTCCATGTTACTGATATATGGGGGGACGCAGAGATATACGAGGATCCCTGTTACTGATTTATGGGGGGGATGCAGTGATATAAGGGTCCATGTTACTGATTTATGGGGGGGACACAGTGATATAAGAGGGTCCATGTTACTGATATATGGGGGGATGCAGTGATGCATGAGAGAGATTAGTGATAGATGGGGGGACGCAGCAATGTATGAGGGTCCATGTTACTGATATATGCGGGATGCAGTGATATGTGGGGGGATGCAGTGATATGTGGGGGGATGCAGTGATATTAGGGTCCATTTTACTGATATATGGGGGGACGCAGAGATATACGAGGATCCATGTTACTGATTTATGGGGGGATACAGTGATATGAGGGTCCCTGTTACTGATATAGGGGGGGACGCAGTGATATACAAGGGTCCATGTTACTGATATATGGGGGTCCATGTTACTGATATATGGGGGGGACGCAGAGATGCATGAGGGGGATTAGTGATATATGGGGGGACGCAGCAATGTATGAGGGTCCCTGTTACTGATATATGGGGGGACGCAGTGATATGAGGGTCTATCTTACTGATATATGGGGGACGCAGTGATATACGAGGGTCCATGTTACTGATATATGGGGGGACGCAGCAATGTATGAGGGTCCCTGTTACTGATATATGGGGGGACGCAGTGATATGAGGGTCTATGTTTCTGATATATGAGGGTCCATATTATGATATATGGGGGGACGCAGTGATATATGAGGGTCCATGTTATGATATATGGGGGGGATGCAGTGATATATGAGGGTCCATGTTATGATATATGGGGGGACGCAGTGATATGAGGGTCCATGTTATGATATATGGGGGGGACGCAGTGATATACGAGGGTCCATGTTACTGATATATGGGGGGACGCAGCAATGTATGAGGGTCCGTGTTACTGATATATGGGGGGACGCAGCAATGTATGAGGGTCCCTGTTACTGATATATGGGGGGACGCAGTGATATGAGGGTTTATGTTTCTGATATATGAGGGTCCCTGTTACTGATATATGGGGGGACGCAGTGATATTTTCTGGTCTCCTGTACACGGAAGTGACAATGTTTATGTTGCTCCCCGGGACAGGGACACATCCTGCTGCCTCGGGGCTCAGATCCGGATTCACAACCTTCCCGGATTCCAGCGCCTGAGAAGTGCGAGACGGAGGGGTGCACGGGACACGAGGCGGAGGTAGGTCGGGGGTCTCTGTGCCCCAACAAGACGGCTCAATGCACTGCTAGAAAAAAAAAAAAAGCTTTCTGAACATAGGACCTCCTAAGCCGTCAGGTGTCCGTCCCCCCAAATCTTGGCATGTTGTCTGTCCCGGTGTGCCCTCTCGAGTGTCGCCCCTGCCCTGCGTCCCCCGATGATGCATTACCACCCCTATGTCTCCCACGCCTTGCACCCTACTGCCCAACCCTTCCCCTCTTGTCGGGGGTGCACCCGCTGATTTTGAGGTGCCGCCATCCATTGTGGCGGTCTATGATGCTCCGTACGCGGACGCTCCCCGTGTTTACAGCTGCGATGTCCCCGCGCGCTTCCTGAGCAGATGGCCGCAGCGAGTGACCGCAGACCGGCGGGGGCAAAGTTCTGTAGATACAGCGATAGAGACTTTACTGCGGTCAGAGTTCATGGTGACTTTTGGGGGTTGTAAGTAAACAGGATCCGCGCCGGGCGGTGACGTCTCCATCCTCTTCTCGGTGGTGTAAAGCATTTTCCACGTTTCTCTTCTAGAATCTGATTGGTCGTCGCCTCGGACCGTGACCGGCCGTCAATGACCGATAAAGATGGCGGAGGCCTCCAAGCTGGATCCGGAGTACGAGTGTCCCGTCTGCTGGAATCCGTACAACAATGCCTTCCGCACCCCCAAACTCCTGAGCTGCCACCACACCTTCTGCATGGAGTGTCTGGCGCACCTGAGCTTCACCACCCAGGTGAGGAACCGCCTGCACTGCCCGCTGTGCCGCCACACCACAATGCTGCGCCTGGACCAGGTGATCACCGACCTTCCCACCAACACCGCCATCCTCGGCCAACTCAAGCTGGAGCCGGAGAAACACACGCTGTCTGCCAGAGACAGCCGGAGACTGAACTTCTTCCAGCGCCCCCCCCTCCGTCTATACGCTTAACGTCGCCCAGGACTCGGGGTCCTTGTACAGTGCTCAACAAACTCAGGTCCAGACCCCCCCGACCACTATTCCCTCTGACAACTCTTCCTGGCAGTGCCTCCGCAACCCCCAGTTCCGCATGTTCTCCTATATGATGATGACGATGCTGGTGGTCAGTATGCTACTGATTTTTTCCATTTTCTGGACTCGCAAGTTATTGTGGGGACCGGGGTGACCCCACTGGGATGTATGATACATACCCAATATATAAAGCTGAGTGTATGTATGTATGTATATCCGCTAAAGGAATCCGCACCGTCGCATTTACAATCACAAAATTTTCTACAGACGCCTCATGTGACTCGGGGAACGTCATAGACTATGTTTTGACGGGAAAATTTAACCCCGCACTTTACAGTTACTCTACAAAATCCTGCCTCCATTAAAGTCAATGGAGCTGGAAGCCACAGGTTATTAATAGCAGCTGTGATTGGTTGCTATAGTTATGAAAGACATTCATAGTATAAGAAGCTTATGTGTGAGGTAATATGATATCAGTGGGGAGACTGACAGAGACAGACAGACAGGGAAAGGGACAGAGAGAGACGGGGAAAGGGACAGAGCGAGAAGGGGAAAGGGACAGACAGAGACGGGGAAAGGGACAGACAGAGACGGGGAAAGGGACAAAGCGAGACGGGGAAAGGGACAGACAGAGACGGGGAAAGGGACAGAGCGAGACGGGGAAAGGGACAGACAGAGCGAGACGGGGAAAGGGACAAAGCGAGACGGGGAAAGGGACAGACAGAGACGGGGAAAGGGACAGAGCGAGACGGGGAAAGGGACAGACAGAGCGAGACGGGGAAAGGGACAGACAGAGCGAGACGGGGAAAGGGACAGACAGAGAGAGACGGGGAAAGGGACAGACAGAGAGAGACGGGGAAAGGGACAGACAGAGAGAGACGGGGAAAGGGACACACAGAGAGAGACGGGGAAAGGGACAGACAGAGAGAGACGGGGAAAGGGACAGAGCGAGACGGGGAAAGAGACAGACAGAGAGAGACGGGGAAAGGGACAGAGCGAGACGGGGAAAGGGACAGACAGAGATGGGGAAAGGGACAGACAGAGACGGGGAAAGAGACAGAGGGAAAAATACAGGAAAAGAGACAGGGACAAGGAAAGAGACAAAGACAGACGGGGAATGAGACAGAGAGAGAGACAGACAGTCAAAGAGACAGAGGTAGACAGACACAGACAGGGAAAGAGACAGAGACAAGGAAAGAGAAAGAGACAGACGGGGGACAGAGAGACGGACAGTTACTATCCCGGGCAACGCCCGAGTACTACAGCTAGTATATAAACTGTATATATATATATATATATATATATATATATATATATATATATATATATATATATACACACTCCGCAGATACCATTATACAGGATGCGGCTTCAGATCCCGTCAGTGTTTCTTACTAAACCGTATGTGGGGTCATGTCCAAAACCATCTGACCCCCCCCAGCATTCTGAGCCAATGATTGCTTTTTTTTGTACTCCAGAGCTGCATTCAAAGTGCTGCTGGTACGATCACGCAGGGCGGAGATTAATAAGAGGTGATCTGGCCCTTTTTATAAGATTACTCGTCATATATTAGAGACCAGAGCCGGGCACTGTCCCTTCGGAGCGGAGGCTTCAATGACAACCTCGTGATCATACACGGTCACTTGCGCGGTTTTGTAACCCTGAGCTGCAGTCCCGGACCCAACCTGCGGCCGTCTTTGGCAGCCATGTTTTTCTGATCATATGCATGCTATTACCAGCCTCCGCTATGAAATAAACATTTATTTTTAAAGCGTAAAAAAAATATATACATAAAACTTAGACGTCTCATTTCTATCAGCAGCTGCTGCAGAACTACAACTACCAGCCGGGCGGGCGCAGGATCAATGTTCATTGGTTTAATTCTGCTTTTTATTCCGCCATCCAAAGCTTAAACGTTCTGTCGTAGGAGCAGGTGGCGATGAGTTCTCCGTCCGAGGATATGTCCACCCCCATCACCTTCCCCTCGTGACCGGCGAGTGTCTTCAGAGGAGACCACAGCGGGTGCGTCCACACTTTGGCCGTGTTGTCATAAGCGCCGGTCAGCAGGTATTGTCCGTTTGTGGCTGGAAAAGAACAGAAGCGGGTGAGTATTCTGAGGACGACATGGTACAATTACTCAGTGTTGTAATTCTGGGGGGCTGCAGCCGCCACTAGAGGGCGACATTGTACACATTTGAGTTAACAAATGGCTCCCTCTAGTGGTGGCTGCAATGTCATCCATTACTTCAGTGTCTGTGCAGCTCAGACAGATCTATATGGGGGTACTGTGCACTTTACGTAGACGGCACCTCATCTCTGCAAAGGGTAATGTTCAACCCATAGATGCTACATACTTGGGTTATACCAAGGCCAAAAATTGGGCCCAGGTTACTGTATCCAATATCCTCTATAATGTCTGTGTCCCGGTATAGCGAGTAGATGGAGCAGAACAGGAGCCATCTACACGCTGCACCACTATGCACCATACACACACAGGGAAGAAAGGATGATTTTCCAATTTTGTATCCCAGTGCATGCTGGGAGTTGTAGTTGTGAAATACTAAGTGTATACATAACAACTAGAGCATGCAGCATTGCACAACTACAACTCCCAGCATGCACCGATAATCCCAAGACAAGATTGGACAATTATTGGTGCATGCTGGGAGCTGTAGTGATGCAATACTAAGTGTATACATAAAAACTAGAGCATGCAGCATTGCAAAACTACAACTCCCAGCATGCACTGCAGCCCACTGCCCCCCGCTATATGAACTTACGCTGGAATCGCACGGCGCTGACCAGGTTCTGGTGGGCCGGGATGGTGTAGATGCAGCGCCGCTGCCGGAGGTCCCAAACTTTACAGGTGTTGTCCCCACTGCCGGTAGCAATATGAAACCTGACAAAAAAAAACAAAACAAAAGCATAAAGGGGCTTCAGGAACCATATTGTCTGGCTGGAGACCACGCAGTGGATTCTTTTAATCCGCCATCTGATAATCTGGAAGCTCAAGACTAAGCAGAATCAATGATGGCAGCTTGGAACGGCCAGGAATCAGCAAGTCTCGGTCTGCACCCACCATCCGCAGATCATCCCCCATCATCTGCAGATCATCCCCAGCATCCGCAGATCAGCCCCATCATCCGCAGATCAGCCCCATCATCCGCAGATCAGCCCCATCATCCGCAGATCAGCCCCATCATCCGCAGGTCATCCCCAGCATCCGCAGGTCATCCCCAGCATCCGCAGGTCATCCCCAGCATCCGCAGGTCATAACCGCCATCCGCAGATCATCCCCATCATCCGCAGATCATCCCCATCATCACCATCATCCGCAGGTCATCACCATCATCCGCAGGTCATCACCATCTTCCACAGATCAGCCCCATCATCCGCAGATCATAACCACCATCCGCAGATCATCCCCATCATCCGCAGATCATCCCCATCATCCGCAGGTCATAACCACCATTCGCAGGTCATAACCGCCATCCGCAGGTCATAACCGCCATCCGCAGATCTGCCCCACCATCCGCAGATCATCCCCACCATCCGCAGATCATCCCCATCATCCGCAGATCATCCCCATCATCCGCAGATCATCCCCATCATCCGCAGATCATAACCATCATCCGCCGGTCATAACCGCCATCCGCAGGTCATAACCGCCATTCGCAGGTCATAACCGCCATTCGCAGGTCATAACCGCCATGCGCAGGTCATAACCGCCATCCGCAGGTCATAACCGCCATCCGCAGGTCATCCCCGCCATCCGCAGGTCATAACCGCCATCCGAAGGGCATAACCGCCATCCGCAGGTCATCCCCATCATCCGCAGGTCATATCCGCCATCCGCAGGTCATAACCACCATCCGCAGGTCATCCCCATCATCCGCAGGTCATAACCGCCATTCGCAGGTCATCCCCGCCATCCGCAGATCATCCCCGCCATCCGCAGGTCATAACCGCGATCCGCAGGTCATAACCGCCATCCGCAGGTCATAACCGCCATCCGAAGATCATCCCCATCATCCGCAGATCATCCCCATCATCTGCAGGTCATAACCGCCATCCGCAGGTCATAACCGCCATCCGCAGGTCATAACCGCCATCCGCAGATCATCCCCATCATCCGCAGATCATCCCCGCCATCCGCAGATCATCCCCGCCATCCGCAGATCATCCCCATCATCTGCAGATCATCCCCATCATCCGCAGATCATCCCCATCATCCGCAGATCATTCCCATCATCCGCAGATCAGCCCCATCATCCGCAGGTCATCACCATCTTCCACAGATCAGCCCCATCATCCGCTGGTCATAACCGCCATCCGCCGGTCATAACCGCCATTCGCAGGTCATAACCGCCATCCGCAGGTCATAACCGCCATCCGCAGATCTGCCCCACCATCCGCAGATCATCCCCATCATCCGCAGATCATCCCCATCATCCGCAGATCATAACCACCATCCGCAGATCATCCCCATCATCCGCCGGTCATAACCACCATTCGCAGGTCATAACCGCCATCCGCAGGTCATAACCGCCATCCGCAGGTCATAACCGCCATTCGCAGGTCATCCCCGCCATCCGCAGGTCATAACCGCCATCCGCAGGTCATCCCCATCATCCGCAGGTCATAACCGCCATCCGCAGGTCATAACCGCCATTCGCAGGTCATCCCCGCCATCCGCAGGTCATAACCGCCATTCGCAGGTCATAACCGCCATCCGCAGGTCATAACCGCCATCCGCAGGTCATAACCGCCATTCGCAGGTCATCCCCATCATCCGCAGGTCATAACCGCCATTCGCAGGTCATAACCGCCATTCGCAGGTCATCCCCATCATCCGCAGGTCATAACCGCCATTCGCAGGTCATCCCCGCCATCCGCAGATCATCCCCGCCATCCGCAGATCATCCCCGCCATCCGCAGGTCATAACCGCCATCCGCAGATCATCCCCATCATCCGCAGATCATCCCCATCATCCGCAGATCATCCCCATCATCCGCAGATCATTCCCATCATCCGCAGATCAGCCCCATCATCCGCAGGTCATCACCATCTTCCACAGATCAGCCCCATCATCCGCTGGTCATAACCGCCATCCGCCGGTCATAACCGCCATTCGCAGGTCATAACCGCCATCCGCAGGTCATAACCGCCATCCGCAGATCTGCCCCACCATCCGCAGATCATCCCCATCATCCGCAGATCATCCCCACCATCCGCAGATCATCCCCATCATCCGCCGGTCATAACCACCATTCGCAGGTCATAACCGCCATCCGCAGGTCATAACCGCCATCCGCAGGTCATAACCGCCATTCGCAGGTCATCCCCGCCATCCGCAGGTCATAACCGCCATTCGCAGGTCATAACCGCCATCCGCAGGTCATAACCGCCATCCGCAGGTCATAACCGCCATTCGCAGGTCATCCCCATCATCCGCAGGTCATAACCGCCATCCGCAGGTCATAACCGCCATTCGCAGGTCATCCCCGCCATCCGCAGATCATCCCCATCATCCGCAGGTCATAACCGCCATTCGCAGGTCATCCCCGCCATCCGCAGGTCATAACCGCCATCCGCAGGTCATAACCGCCATCCGCAGGTCATAACCACCATCCGCAGATCATCCCCATCATCCGCAGATCATCCCCATCATCCGCAGATCATAACCACCATCCGCAGATCATCCCCATCATCCGCAGGTCATAACCGCCATCCGCAAGTCATAACCGCCATCCGCAGATCATCCCCATCATCCGCAGATCATCCCCATCATCCGCAGATCATCCCCATCATCCGCCGGTCATAATCACCATTCGCAGGTCATCACCGCCATCCGCAGGTCATAACCGCCATCCGCAGGTCATAACCGCCATCCGCAGGTCATAACCACCATCCGCAGGTCATCCCCATCATCCGCAGGTCATAACCGCCATTCGCAGGTCATAACCACCATCCGCAGGTCATAACCGCCATCCGCAGGTCATAACCACCATCCGCAGATCATCCCCATCATCCGCAGATCATCCCCATCATCCGCAGATCATCACCATTTTCCGCAGATCATCCCCATCATCCGCAGATCATCCCCATCATCCGCAGATCATAACCACCATCCGCAGATCATCCCCATCATCCGCAGGTCATAACCACCATCCGCAGATCATCCCCATCATCCGCAGGTCATAACCGCCATCCGCAGGTCATAACCGCCATCCGCAGGTCATAACCGCCATCCGCAGGTCATAACCGCCATTCGCAGGTCATAACCGCCATCCGCAGGTCATAACCGCCATCCGCAGGCCATAACCGCCATCCGCAGGCCATAACCGCCATCCGCAGGCCATAACCGCCATCCGCAGGCCATAACCGCCATCCGCAGATCATCTCCACCATCCGCAGATCATCTCCACCATCCGCAGATCAGCCCCATCATCCGCAGATCAGCCCCATCATCCGCAGATCATCCCCACCATCCGCAGATCATCCCCACCATCCGCAGATCATCCCCACCATCCGCAGATCATCCCCACCATCCGCAGATCATCCCCACCATCCGCAGATCATCCCCATCATCCGCAGATCATCCCCATCATCCGCAGATCATCCCCACCATCCGCAGGTCATAACCACCATCCGCAGGTCATAACCACCATCCGCAGGCCATAACCGCCATCCGCAGATCATCTCCACCATCCGCAGATCAGCCCCATCATCCGCAGATCAGCCCCATCATCCGCAGATCATCCCCACCATCCGCAGATCATCCCCGCCATCCGCAGATCATCCCCGCCATCCGCAGGTCATAACCGCCATCCGCAGATCATCCCCATCATCCGCAGATCATCACCATCTTCCACAGATCAGCCCCATCATCCGCTGGTCATAACCGCCATCCGCCGGTCATAACCGCCATTCGCAGGTCATAACCGCCATCCGCAGGTCATAACCGCCATCCGCAGGTCATAACCGCCATCCGCAGGTCATAACCGCCATCCGCAGATCTGCCCCACCATCCGCAGATCATCCCCATCATCCGCAGATCATAACCACCATCCGCAGGTCATAACCGCCATCCGCAGGTCATAACCGCCATTCGCAGGTCATAACCACCATCCGCAGGTCATAACCGCCATCCGCAGGTCATCCGCAGGTCATAACCGCCATCCGCAGGTCATAACCGCCATTCGCAGGTCATCCCCGCCATCCGCAGGTCATAACCGCCATTCGCAGGTCATCACCGCCATCCGCAGGTCATAACCGCCATTCGCAGGTCATCACCGCCATCCGCAGGTCATAACCGCCATTCGCAGGTCATCCCCGCCATCCGCAGATCATCCCCGCCATCCGCAGATCATCCCCATCATCCGCAGGTCATAACCGCCATTCGCAGGTCATCCCCGCCATCCGCAGATCATCCCCGCCATCCGCAGGTCATAACCGCCATCCGCAGGTCATAACCGCCATCCGCAGGTCATAACCGCCATCCGCAGGTCATAACCACCATCCGCAGATCATCCCCATCATCCGCAGATCATCCCCATCATCCGCAGATCATAACCACCATCCGCAGATCATCACCATTTTCCGCAGATCATCCCCATCATCCGCAGGTCATAACCACCATCCGCAGATCATCCCCATCATCCGCAGATCATCCCCATCATCCGCAGATCATAACCACCATCCGCAGATCATCCCCATCATCCGCAGATCATCCCCATCATCCGCAGGTCATCCCCGCCATCCGCAGATCATCCCCGCCATCCGCAGATCATCCCCGCCATCCGCAGGTCATCCCCATCATCCGCAGATCATCCCCGCCATCCGCAGGTCATCCCCGCCATCCGCAGATCAGCCCCATCATCCGCAGGTCATCACCATCTTCCGCAGATCAGCCCCATCATCCGCAGGTCATAACCACCATTCGCAGGTCATAACCGCCATCTGCAGGTCATCCCCGCCATCCGCAGGTCATAACCACCATCTGCAGGTCATAACCACCATCCGCAGGTCATAACCGCCATCCGCAGGTCATAACCGCCATCCGCAGATCATCCCCGCCATCCGCAGAACAGCCCCATCATCCGCAGATCAGCCCCATCATCCGCAGATCAGCCCCATCATCCGCAGATCAGCCCCATCATCCGCAGATCAGCCCCATCATCCGCAGATCAGCCCCACCATCATACCCGTTAGGAGAGAAGTCGATGCTGTAGATTTCTTTGAGGTGACCTTCCAGGAACATAATGCAGCGACCGGTCCGCAGATCCCACACTCGCCCAAAAGCGTCCAGACCTCTGTGAAGGGCGAAAAAGTAAAAAAAAAAAAGTGAAAAAGTCTGACAGCAGTGTCCGGACCGCCTGCATCATCCTCCACATAGGACGGGTCTGCTGGGACTTGTAGTTTCCAAACAGCTGCAGGGCCGCTGACCACAATGAAGCAGCCATGATTGTTTGTAGCTTTCCAGCCGACCCAGCATTGTCAGCATATCATGGCTTCTTACCCGGTGCCGGCCAGGGACCCGTCCAGGTGGAAGGAGAGGTCGTACACCCCTTTACTGTGACCCTCCTGATGCAGAATCTCCTCCTGCGCCTCCAGGTCCCACAAGCGCCAGGATTTGTCATAACTAAAGAGATAGCAAGGGGTTAAAAAAAAAAAAAAAACAAAACAAAAAAAAACCACCTAACTTAGCTCTGTGATCATCGTACATACCATGTGGTCCCCAAAAACCGCCCAGATGGATGCCAGGTCACTCGCGCCACCCTCACCGTGTGCCCCTCAATATCCGCAACTGGTTCATCGCTGCGGGAAAAAACACAGGGATATTCCACCTTTCACATCCAATTGTAACATTGCAGCTAGCCAAAGTCACCACTAGGGGGAGCTCACTGCATTACTACTAAGGTCAATGTATACTCGGTCTGCAGTGAGCTCCCCCTAGTGGAGACCTGAGAAACAGAGGAAATATGCAGTAGATCCAAACTGATCAGAACGGATTCACCTCCAGAGCTGCGTGCGGTCGATTCCCTCATCTGGAGGATTGCACACCCGGCGGGGTATTAGTGGAGGGGGGGGGGGGGGGCGCGTATGACTTCAGGCCCCGCAGGTAGAGTGCAATATGTATTCCCTGCGGGGATCATTCACCACGACGACGGATCCCGTCCCCAGCGCCGGCGTTAATTATCTCTTCAGAGACTGAGGTTGTACGACTTAACGAGGACGAGCAACAAAAATACTCATCAGCGGCTAATCACCGCCCGTAATGAGAGCGGGGACCGCCCGCCATGGCACACCGGCCGCGCACGCTGCTCTTCAGGAAGGAAGCGACTTAAAGCAGCTTATGTAAAGGTTCCTGCTGTATTATCCGAGCACCTGCTGCCCACAGACCCCAAATCTGTGCAAAAAATAAGCGCCCCCCCCACATCACTGTGCACAGCAAGGTGACCCCACAATGTTCGGGGGGTTCAGGAGCTTAACCCTTATTCCCTCATGTCTGTAGGGGTCCCTGTGATCCGTGCACTGGGAAAAGAGGAGCAAATTGTCTCAGGGGTTAATTGTGTAAGGAAAGCAGCTGCAATGAAAAGTAGGGGGGACGGTGAAGAACAACTCCTGTATAGAGGCCACACAGGGACAGCGCAGAAGAAAAGCACTCCATAGGGGTCACAGAGAAAGAGCCTGCTCTATAGGGGCCAGAGGGGAAGAGCCCACTTTATAGGTGCCAGAGCCCGCTCCATAGGGATAAGAGAGAAACAGCCTGCTCTATAGGGGCCAGAGGGAAACAGCCTGCTCTATAGGGGCCAGAGGGGAAGACCCCCGCTCTATAGGGGCCAGAGGGAAACAGCCTGCTCTATAGGGGCCAGAGGGGAAGACCCCCGCTCTACAGGCGCCAGAGAGAAACAGCCTGCTCTATAGGGGCCAGAGGGAAACAGCCTGCTCTATAGGGGCCAGAGGGGAAGACCCCCGCTCTATAGGGGCCAGAGGGGAAGACCCCCGCTCTATAGGGGCCAGAGGGAAACAGCCTGCTCTATAGGGGCCAGAGGGGAAGACCCCCGCTCTATAGGGGCTAGAGAGAAACAGCCTGCTCTATAGGGGCCAGAGGGAAACAGCCTGCTCTATAGGGGCCAGAGGGAAACAGCCTGCTCTATAGGGGCCAGAGGGGAAGACCCCCACTCTATAGGAGCCAGAGAGAAACAGCCTGCTCTATAGGGGCCAGAGGGGAAGACCCCGCTTTATAGGGGCCAGAGAGAAACAGCCTGCTCTATAGGGGCCAGAGGGGAAGACCCCGCTTTATAGGGGCCAGAGAGAAACAGCCTGCTCTATAGGGGCCAGAGGGGAAGACCCCGCTTTATAGGGGCCAGAGAGTAACAGCCTGCTCTATAGGGGCCAGAGGGGAAGACCCCCGCTCTATAGGGGCCAGAGATAAACAGTCTGCTCTATAGGGACTAGAACTTGCTCCATAGGGGCAGAGCTTGTTCTATAGGAGCTAGAGGGGAAGTGCCTGCTCTACAGAGACCAGAGGGCAAGAGCCCGCTGCATAGGGGCCAGAGCCCACTCTATAGGGGCCAAAGGGGAAGAGACCGCTCCATAGGGGCCAGAGGGCACAAGCCCGCTCCATAGGGGCCAGAGGGGAAGAGCCTGTTCCATAGGGCCACAACCTGTTCCAGACGGGATGAGCCCGCTCCATAGGGCACGAGTCCGCTCTGTATGATCTACAGGAGAAACATGGAGATGGGGAAGAAAAGCCCACTATCGGGTCAAGAAGGGAAGATCCCGCTCTATAGGAGCCAGAGGGGAAGTGTCCGCTCTATGAGGGCCACAGGAGATGCAAGGATGATATAGAAAAACCTTGTCTACTGGAGTAACATGGGAAATACACGAGAGCACAGAATACGCCTGAGTGGACATCACCCTTGTCCTAACCTACTCTACTTAGTCCCCTCGGGTTCTGCCCCTCTCGTACCCGCCATTGCTGCAGCCCGCCAATGCTGCAGCCTGCCAATGCTGCAGCCCGCCATCGCTGCAGCCCGCCATTACTGCAGCCCGCCATCGCTGCAGCCCGCCATTGCTGCAGTCCGCCACTGCTGCAGCCCGCCATCGCTGCAGCCCGCCATTGCTGCAGCCCGCCATTGCTGCAGCCCGCCATTACTGCAGCGGACTCTTTTCCCCACGTGCCGGACTCCAGTCTGCAGAACATGAGACGATCTGCGAGTCTGCACTTTGGTGAACTCACCCGAGCGCCTTGGTAACCAGAGCTGAACACACAGACACATGATAGTAAACAATTCCTCGAGGCAGCGATGCACCCAGGGTAGATGACGGAGCCACGTGAGCCCCCGGGGAGCCCCTGATACACAGCAGTGAGGAGCAGAGAAGAAGAAAACACGGACACGTGCCGGGGACAGGCGCCATTCCTCACCTCTCCAGGTTCCACAGTTTGACAGACCCGTCGGCGGCGCAGGACGCCAGATTCACGTCCTTCTCATCCACCGACAGCGTGGACTTGGGGTGAAACACGATGGCGCCCACGTTTGTGTTGTGTCCTGGAGGAAAAAAATAACATCCCACTGTATTAACCCTACAAATGTCCCCTGTGGGAAACTACCACCCTCATCATGGTGGAGCCGGTGGTCACCTCCCCTCCCCTCCGCCCTCGCTAGTTACCTCTTAGGGTCCGTACAGGCTGACAGTCTGGAATTGACCACAGTTTACACAGTCCGCTCCTGGGAGGAGAAGAAGGGAATTTTGTTACTTACCGTAAATTCCTTTTCTTCTAGCTCCTATTGGGAGACCCAGACGATTGGGTGTATAGCTACTGCCTCCGGAGGCCACACAAAGCATTACACTAAAAAGTGTAAGGCCCCTCCCCTTCTGGCTATACACCCCCAGTGGGATCACTGGCTCACCAGTTTTAGTGCAAAAGCAAGAAGGAGGAAAGCCAATAACTGGTTTAAACAAATTCACTCCGAAGTAACGTCGGAGAACTGAAAACCATTCAACATGAACAACATGTGTACCCGAAAAACAACCAAAAATCCCGAAGGACAACAGGGCGGGTGCTGGGTCTCCCAATAGGAGCTAGAAGAAAAGGAATTTACGGTAAGTAACAAAATTCCCTTCTTCTTCGGCGCTCCATTGGGAGACCCAGACGATTGGGACGTCCAAAAGCTGTCCCTGGGTGGGTAAAGAAATACCTCATGTTAGAGCTGCAAGACAGCCCTCCCCTACGGGGAGGCAACTGCCGCCTGCAGGACTCTTCTACCTAGGCTGGCGTCCGCCGAAGCATAGGTATGCACCTGATAATGTTTGGTGAAAGTGTGCAGACTCGACCAGGTAGCTGCCTGGCACACCTGTTGAGCCGTAGCCTGGTGTCGCAATGCCCAGGACGCACCCACGGCTCTGGTAGAATGGGCCTTCAGCCCTGATGGAACCGGAAGCCCAGCAGAACGGTAGGCTTCAAGAATTGGTTCTTTGATCCATCGAGCCAGGGTGGCTTTGGAAGCCTGCGACCCTTTGCGCTTACCAGCGACAAGGACAAAGAGTGCATCCGAATGGCGCAAGGGCGCCGTGCGGGAAATGTAGATTCTGAGTGCTCTCACCAGATCTAACAAATGTAAATCCTTCTCATACCGATGAACTGCATGAGGACAAAACGAAGGCAAAGAGATATCCTGATTAAGATGAAAAGAGGATACCACCTTCGGGAGAAACTCCTGAATGGGACGCAGCACTACCTTGTCCTGGTGGAAGACCAGGAAAGGAGCCTTGGATGACAGCGCTGCTAGTTCAGACACTCTCCGAAGAGATGTGATCGCTACCAGAAAAGCCACTTTCTGTGATAGTCTAGAAAGTGAAACCTCCCTCAGAGGCTCGAAGGGCGGCTTCTGGAGGGCAACTAGTACCCTGTTCAGATCCCATGGATCTAACGGCCGCTTGTACGGGGGTACGATATGGCAAACCCCCTGTAGGAACGTGCGCACCTTAGGAAGGCGTGCCAAACGCCTCTGAAAAAAGACGGATAGCGCCGAGACCTGACCTTTAAGGGAGCCGAGCGACAAACCTTTTTCTAACCCAGATTGCAGGAAAGAAAGAAAGGTAGGCAATGCAAATGGCCAGGGAGACACTCTCTGAGCAGAGCACCAGGATAAGAATATCCTCCACGTTCTGTGGTAGATCTTAGCAGACGTGGGCTTCCTAGCATGTCTCATGGTGGCAACGACCCCTTGGGATAATCCTGAAGACGCTAGGATCCAGGACTCAATGGCCACACAGTCAGGTTCAGGGCCGCAGAATTCCGATGGAAAAACGGCCCTTGGGACAGTAAGTCTGGTCGGTCTGGTAGTGCCCACGGTTGGCCGACCGTGAGCTGCCACAGATCCGGATACCACGCCCTCCTCGGCCAGTCTGGAGCGACGAGTATGACGCGGCTGCAATCGGATCTGATCTTGCGTAGCACTCTGGGCAAGAGTGCCAGAGGTGGAAACACATAAGGGAGCCGGAACTGCGACCAATCTTGCACTAGGGCGTCTGCCGCCAGCGCTCTTTGATCGCGAGACCGTGCCATGAAGGTTGGGACCTTGTTGTTGTGCCGGGACGCCATGAGGTCGACGTCCGGCCTTCCCCATCGGCGACAGATTTCCTGAAACGCGTCTGGGTGAAGGGACCATTCCCCTGCGTCCATGCCCTGGCGACTGAGGAAGTCTGCTTCCCAGTTTTCTACGCCGGGGATGTGAACTGCGGATATGGTGGAGGCCGTGGCTTCCACCCACATCAGAATCCGCCGGACTTCCTGGAAGGCTTGCCGACTGCGTGTCCCCCCTTGGTGGTTGATGTATGCCACCACTGTGGAGTTGTCCGACTGAATTCGGATCTGCCTTCCTTCCAGCCACTGCTGGAAGGCTAGTAGGGCAAGATACACTGCTCTGATTTCCAGAACATTGATCTGAAGGGTGGACTCCTGCTGAGTCCACGTACCCTGAGCCCTGTGGTGGAGAAAAACTGCTCCCCACCCTGACAGACTCGCGTCTGTCGTGACCACCGCCCAAGACGGTGGTAGGAAGGATCTTCCCTGTGATAATGAGGTGGGAAGAAGCCACCACTGCAGAGAGTCCTTGGCCGTCTGGGAAAGGGAGACTTTCCTGTCCAGGGATTTTGACTTCCCGTCCCATTGGCGGAGAATGTCCAATTGAAGTGGGCGCAGATGAAACTGCGCAAACGGAACCGCCTCCATTGCCGCCACCATCTTCCCGAGGAAGTGCATGAGGCGTCTTAAGGAGTGCGACTGATCTTGAAGGAGAGCCTGCACCCCAGTCTGTAGAGACCGCTGCTTGTCCAGCGGAAGCTTCACTATCGCTGAGAGAGTATGAAACTCCATGCCAAGATACGTTAGTGACTGGGTCGGTGACAGATTTGACTTTGAGAAGTTGATGATCCACCCGAACGTCTGGAGAGTCTCCAGTGCAACAGTCAAGCTGAGTTGGCATGCCTCTTGAGAGGGTGCCTTGACCAGTAGATCGTCCAAGTAAGGGATCACAGAGTGTCCCTGAGAGTGCAAGACTGCTACCACTGCCGCCATGATCTTGGTGAACACCCGTGGGGCTGTCGCGAGACCAAATGGCAGAGCTACGAACTGAAGATGGTCGTCTCCTATCACGAAGCGTAGAAAGAGCTGGTGCTCTGTAGCAATCGGCACGTGGAGATAAGCATCCTTGATGTCTATTGATGCTAGGAAATCTCCTTGAGACATTGAGGCAATGACGGAGCGGAGAGATTCCATCCGGAACCGCCTGGCGTTCACATGCTTGTTGAGCAGTTTTAGGTCCAGAACAGGACGGAATGAGCCGTCCTTTTTTGGCACCACAAAGAGATTGGAGTAAAAACCTTGACCTTGTTCCTGAAGAGGAACAGGGACCACCACTCCATCTGCTCTTAGAGAAGTCACCGCCTGCAGAAGGGCATCTGCTCGGTCGGGATGTGGGGAAGTTCTGAAGAACCGAGGCGGAGGCCGAGAACTGAACTCTATCCTGTACCCGTGAGACAAAATGTCTGTTACCCACCGGTCTTTGACCTGTGGCAGCCAAATGTCGCAAAAGCGGGAGAGCCTGCCACCGACCGAGGATGCGGAGGGAGGCGGCCGAAAGTCATGAGGCAGCCGCCTTGGAAGCGGTACCTCCGGTTGCTTTCTTGGGGCGTGAGTGAGCCCGCCAGGAATCAGAGCTCCTTTGCTCTTTCTGAGTCCCTTTGG
Source organism: Anomaloglossus baeobatrachus (assembly GCF_048569485.1). Taxonomy (NCBI): domain Eukaryota; kingdom Metazoa; phylum Chordata; class Amphibia; order Anura; family Aromobatidae; genus Anomaloglossus; species Anomaloglossus baeobatrachus. Next base: position 216,384,053 of record NC_134361.1, on the reverse strand, counting down.
ACGAGGAGAATTGGGGCTTGCCCGAGCCTCGAAAGGACCGAAACCTCGACTGCCACTTCCTCTGTGGAGGTTTGCTTGATCTGGGCTGGGGTAAGGAGGAGTCCTTACCTTTGGACTGTTTAATGATTTCCGCCAATTGCTCACCAAACAGTCTGTCTCCAGATAGTGGCAAGCTGGTTAAACATTTTTTAGAAGCAGAATCTGCTTTCCATTCCTTTAACCACAAGGCCCTGCGCAAAACTACAGAGTTGGCGGATGCCATTGAGGTACGGCTCGTAGAGTCCAGTACCGCATTGATAGCGTAGGTCGCAAACGCAGACATTTGCGTAGTTAGGGACGCCACTTGCGGCACTGCTGGACTTAAGAAAGAGTCCACCTGTGCCAGACCAGCTGAAATAGCTTGGAGTGCCCACACGGCCGCGAATGCTGGAGCAAACGACGCGCCGATAGCTTCATAGACAGATTTCAACCAAAGGTCCATCTGTCTGTCATTGGCATCTTTAAGTGAAGCCCCATCCTCCACTGCAACTATGGATCTAGCTGCAAGCCTGGATATTGGAGGGTCCACTTTTGGACACTGGGTCCAGCGTTTGACCACGTCAGGGGGAAAAGGATAACGTGTATCCTTAAGGCGTTTAGAAAAACGCTTGTCCGGATAAGTATTGTGTTTCTGGATGGATTCTCTGAAGTCAGAGTGGTCCAGAAAAGTACTCAATTTACGCTTGGGATACAGGAAATGGAACTTCTCCTGCTGTGCAGCTGCCTCCTCTGCAGAAGGGGCTGGGGGAGAAATATCCAACAGCCTATTGATGGCCGCTATAAGGTCATTTACCATGGCGTCACCATCTGGCGTATCCAAATTGAGTGCGGCGTCAGGACAAGACTCCTGATCACCCACCTCTGAGTCATCATACAGAGACCCTTCTCGCTGAGACCCTGATCCGCGTGATGACGTGGAGGGTCTCTCCCAGCGAGCTCGCTTAGGCGGACTGGGACTGTCATCGGAGTCAGAGCCTTCAGCCTGTGATGCCTGGGACCCCCTTGAAGTACGGATTAGTTCCAACTGAGGGGGACAGGGGAACATAGACACAGCAGTGTCCATGGTCTGAGCAACTGGCCTGGACTGCAAGGTCTCCAGGATTTTTGTCATAGTCACAGACATTTTATCAGCAAAGACTGCAAATTCTGTCCCCGTCACCGGGGCAGGGTTCACAGGCGTCTCTGCCTGGGCTACCACCACAATAGGCTCTGGCTGACGAAGTGCCACTGGGACTGAACATTGCACACAATGAGAGTCGTTGGAGCCTGCCGGTAGATTAGCCCCACATGCTGTACAAGCAGTGTATACAGCCCGTGCCTTGGCACCCTTGCGTTTTGCGGATGACATGCTGTTGTCTCCTCAAAGCAATATAGGGTGTACAGCCAAGAAGCGACCTTACAGTGCAGTATATAAATATATCTGGTACAGCGAAAAATATAACACTGTGGCACTAGTGGGGCCGCATGTATGTGCTGCTTACCGCCCGCTTAGCGCGGGTGTGTGGTCGCCAGAAACCCCTAGCCTGGGTCCCCCAGAGCCTGCGTCCGTTCTCCAGCCAGACTGCATGTGTATAATGGCTGCCGGCGTCCTGGGGAGCTGCAAGCCTGGGGGCGGGCCTAGGGCGTGCACAGAGAAAAAGCGCGAAGCCTGTGTCCTACTGTGCTCAGTGAGAGGGCTGGAGCATGTAAATCGTGCTCCAGCCCTCGGCGCTGCCGATTGAACAACGTCTCTCCCCTACCCTGATTGACAGGGTGGGGGGCGTTAACGAAGCGGAGCTAGGCCGCAGAAAACCGGGGACTAAAGTTAGAAGCGCCGCCGCCGTAAAAGCGCGGTCGGCGCGTCCCCGGCGCACTACAAGTCGCAGCTGCGCCGCCGCTCCAGGGGCGGTCGGCGCGGCGATCCACACACATAAAGTCCCCCAGTAATCTGCGGGGACTATAAGCCCAGCGCACAGCGCTACAGTCCCCGGCGCACTAGCACACCCAGCAAGCCTGGGGTGTGCGTGGCCTGCCATACGGGGACACAGAGTACCTGAAAGTTGCAGGGCCTTGTCCCTGAACGGCACTCCCGCTCCACATCCAGCAGGTTCTATGGGTCTGTGGATGGAGCCCGGCCTCAGGGCTTGGTGGCCGGTAAGATCCCACTTCCTCAGAGCCCTTCAGGGGGATGAGGAAGGAAAACAGCATGTGGGCTCCAGCCTCCGTACCCGCAATGGGTACCTCAACCTTACAAACCACAAGTGGGGTAAGAAGGGAGCATGCTGGGGGCCCCATATGGGCCCTCTTTTCTTCCATCCGATATAGCCAGCAGCTACTGCTGACTACAAACAGTGGAGCTATGCGTGGATGTCTGACCTCCTTCGCACAAAGCAGAAAACTGGTGAGCCAGTGATCCCACTGGGGGTGTATAGCCAGAAGGGGAGGGGCCTTACACTTTTTAGTGTAATTGCTTTGTGTGGCCTCCGGAGGCAGTGCTATACACCCAATCGTCTGGGTCTCCCAATGGAGCGCCGAAGAAAACGAAAATCATCAAAGTGAGCTGCGACCGGATAAATGGGGGGGGGGTCACACATAGAACCGGGCTTAAAGGGGTCGTCCAGGATTAGAAAAACGCTACTGGATTCTTTTAGACACAGCACCACCCCCTGCCTATGGATTACAGGCGTTACTGCAGCTCTGGTCCATTCATTTTAATGGGGCTGAATTGCACTACCAGACATGACCTGTGGGCAAGGATGGCGCTGTTTCTTAAAAAAAATAAATAATCATCACATTCCCCCTGAAGAGATGAAACAATTGGCAGAACAGGGGACTTATGTTCTTTGTCCTCCCCTGGTTCCTCCTGGCAAAAAGGCCACTGCCAGGAAGAGTTGAATGGTGCAGCGTGAATGAGCCCGGCCGCTCCATTTAGCTCCCAATGACCGTGGTCTTGTTGGGGAGATGGGGACGATGTCAGCCCCCGGTTCTGGACATTGCGGAGGTCCCGTAGTCCTGCGATCTGTAAGAGGGCCTACATATGTGATATGTATTATCAGAGTAGAACTGTCCTCTCCCCTATATACCGCCCTCCTGTCACCATCTCCTCTGTATACTGCCCTCTTCCCTATATACCGCCCTCCTGTCATCATCTCCTCTGTATACTGTCCTCTCCCCTATATACCGCCCTCCTGTCACCATCTCCTCTGTATACTGTCCTCTCCCCTATATACCGCCCTCCTGTCACCATCTCCTCTCTATACTGTCATCTCCCCTATATACCGCCCTCCTGTCACCATCTCCTCTGTATACTGTCCTCTCCCCTATATACCGCCCTCCTGTCACCATCTCCAGTGTATACTGCCCTCTCCCCTATATACTGCCCTCCTGTCACCATCTCCTCTGTATACTGTCCTCTCCCCTATATACCGCCCTCCTGTCACCATCTCCACTGTATACTGCCCTCTCCCCTATATACCGCCCTCCTGTCACCATCTCCACTGTATACTGCCCTCTCCCCTATATACCGCCCTCCTGTCACCATCTCCTCTGTATACTGTCCTCTCCCCTATATACCGCCCTCCTGTCATCATCTCCTCTGCATACTGTCCTCTCCCCTATATACCGCCATACCTGTAACCATCTCCTCTGTATACTGCCCTCTCCCCTATATACCGCCCTCCTGTCACCATCTCCTCTGTATACTGCCCTCTCCCCTATATACCGCCCTCCTGTCACCATCTCCTCTCTATACTGTCATCTCCCCTATATACCGCCCTCCTGTCACCATCTCCTCTGTATACTGTCCTCTCCCCTATATACCGCCCTCCTGTCACCATCTCCTCTGTATACTGTCCTCTCCCCTATATACCGCCCTCCTGTCATCATCTCCTCTGTATACTGTCCTCTCCCCTATATACCGCCCTCCTGTCACCATCTCCTCTCTATACTGTCCTCTCCCCTATATACCGCCCTCCTGTCACCATCTCCTCTGTATACTGTCCTCTCCCCTATATACCGCCCTCCTGTCATCATCTCCTCTGTATACTGTCCTCTCCCCTATATACCGCCCTCCTGTCACCATCTCCTCTGTATACTGTCCTCTCCCCTATATACCGCCCTCCTGTCATCATCTCCTCTGCATACTGTCCTCTCCCCTATATACCGCCCTCCTGTCACCATCTCCTCTGTATACTGTCCTCTCCCCTATATACCGCCCTCCTGTCATCATCTCCTCTGCATACTGTCCTCTCCCCTATATACCGCCCTCCTGTCACCATCTCCTCTCTATACTGTCCTCTCCCCTATATACCGCCCTCCTGTCACCATCTCCTCTGTATACTGTCCTCTCCCCTATATACCGCCCTCCTGTCACCATCTCCTCTGTATACTGTCCTCTCCCCTATATACCGCCCTCCTGTCACCATCTCCTCTGTATACTGCCCTCTCCTCTATATACCGCCCTCCTGTCACCATCTCCTCTGTATACTGCCCTCTCCTCTATATACCGCCCTCCTGTCACCATCTCCTCTGTATACTGTCCTCTCCCCTATATACCGCCCTCCTGTCACCATCTCCTCTGTATACTGCCCTCTCCCCTATATACCGCCCTCCTATCACCATCTCCTCTGTATACTGCCCTCTCCCCTATATACCGCCCTCCTGTCACCATCTCCTCTATATACTGTCCTCTCCCCTATATACCGCCCTCCTGTCACCATCTCCTCTGTATACTGCCCTCTCCTCTATATACCGCCCTCCTGTCACCATCTCCACTGTATACTGCCCTCTCCCCTATATACTGCCCTCCTGTCACCATCTCCTCTGTATACTGTCCTCTCCCCTATATACCGTCCTCCTGTCACCATCTCCTCTGTATACTGCCCTCTCCCCTATATACCACCCTCCTGTCACCATCTCCTCTGTATACTGTCCTCTCCCCTATATACCGCCCTCCTGTCACCATCTCCACTGTATACTGCCCTCTCCACTATATACCGCCCTCCTGTCACCATCTCCACTGTATACTGCCCTCTCCCCTATATACCGCCCTCCTGTCACCATCTCCTCTGTATACTGCCCTCTCCCCTATATACCGCCCTCCCGTCACTATCTCCTCTGCATACTGTCCTCTCCCCTATATACCGCCCTCCTGTCACCATCTCCTCTGTATACGGTCCTCTCCCCTATATATGCTCTGTATACTGCCCTCTCCCCTATATACCGGCCTCCCGTCATCATCTCCCCTGTATACTGTCCTCCCCCTATATACCGCCCTCCTGTCACCATCTCCTCTGTATATTGTCCTCTCCCCTATATACCACCCTCCCGTCACCATCTCCCCTGTATACTGTCCTCTCCCCTATATACCGCCCTCCTGTCACCATCTCCTCTGTATACGGTCCTCTCCCCTATATACCACCCTCCTGTCACCATCTCCCCTATATACCGCCCTCCCGTCACCATCTCCTCTGCATACTGTCCTCTCCCCTATATACCGCCCTCCTGTCACCATTTCCCCTGTATACTGTCCTCTCCCCTATATACCGGCCTCCCGTCACCATCTCCCCTCTATACTGTCCTCTCCCCTATATACGCAGTGCTACAGATGCGTCTGATCAGTCACTTACCAGCACGCCGTCGCCAAAAGCTTGGAGTTCGGACTAAAGTGACAGAAGGACAGAGGACGGTCGTCCCCGATCTGACTGCAGAAATTGTTCAAGGTCTGTGAAACAAGAAAAGACGACGGTCACCGACTCAGGGTCTGAAAACGTTTCCCTTCTGACCCCGTCCGGTGGAGCGTTTGGTACAATGTATCAGTGCAGATGATACTAAACACGTTCTGGGTCCAGACTGATACACTGTAACAAACCATCCACTGTGGACAGGTCCGGAAAGGTTTCCAGCATCTGAATATACAATAAAGAGCTTTCATTTGCTGACAGCAAGCAGAGATTGTGCAGAGGCTGCATGAATAATTGGCTGCATCTTTAGGTCTCCATTACACTCACGCGCAGGGATTTGTGCAGATCCTGCTTCTGGGATGTGCGGGTGGCTTCTGGGATCACTCGATATTCCCGGGCATTTTCCAATCGAAGCATCGACCTGCAAAAGTCAGGTATATCGTATGTGTTATGGGGAAATACCCGACCAATCACAAGGCTACTTCCAGCCTCCAACCTTTAATCTGATTGGCTGGGAACATAATTCAACATGATTTTAAAAAACAAACTGTCAGGAGTGTTCCCGGCAAGACGAGAATACCGAGGACACGACCTACCGTGGTAAGGAGTATCGTGCAATCCACAGACGAGCCACTTTCAGCGAGTTCGGCCCCTCGTGGTACCAGGTGTGCTGGTTCTGAAGACACAAGAACAGTCCACAATAAGACGGACGCAGCGCAATATTCACAGCATGTTATATCGCCTTATATATTACAAGCACTGATACATTGTAGCAAAAAATCAGAACAACAGTTATAGAACTGCTGCTTATAACACACTAGAAGGTGGCCCGATTCTACGCATCGGGTATTCTAGAACTTACGTATTGTGTAGTTCATGTATGATTTTTGTTATATATACATATATATATATATATATATATATATATATATATATATATATATATATATATATATATATGTTGTTGTGTGTAGTTACCAAGTGTTTGTGTAGGCGCTGTACATGTTCTGGATGTTGTCTGGGTGTGATGGGGGGTGAGAGCGGTGTTGTTTGTCTGTTGCGTTGTTTGTGGAGCGCTGTGTGTCTGTAGCGCTGTGTGTGTGTGGTGTGTTTTGGGGGGAGGTATGTTTTGTGCAATGTGTGTGTTGTGCGGTATGTGCGTATATTTGTGTGTGCAGCGTTGTCTGTGTGTGGGTGTCTGTGTAGGGAAGTTGTTTGTGGTTCCCAGTGTGTGTGTGTGGTGTGTTGTGCAGTGCGCGCGCGTGTGTGTGTTGGGGGGAGGTGTGCACTTCCCATCGTGCTCCATCCCCCATGCAGCGCACTCCCCATCGTGCTCCATCTCCTATGCTGCGCACCTTCCATCGTGCTCCATCTCCCATCCTGCGCACTCCCAAACGTGCTCCATCCGCCATGCAGCGAACTCCCGATCGTGCTCCATCCCCCATGCTGCGCACTCCCAAAAGTGCTCCATCCGCCATGCTGCGCACTCCCAAACGTGCTCCATCCGCCATGCTGCGCACTCCCTTTCATGCTCCATCCCCCATGCTGCGCACTCCCAAACGTGCTCCATCCCCCATGCTGCGCACTCCCAAACGTGCTCCATCCCCAATGCTGCGCACTCCCCATCATGCTCCAAGCCTCCCCCAGCATCAGCCTCCCCCTCCCAGCCTCCCCCAGCATCAGCCTGCCCCTGCATCAGCCTTTCTCCTTCTAGCCTCCCCCAGCATCAGCCTCTCTCCTCCTAGCCTCTTTCCTCCTAGCCTCCCCCAGCATCAGCCTCCCCTAGCATCAGCCTCTCTCTTTCCAGCCTCCCCCAGCATCAGCCTCCCCCAGCATCAGCCTCTCTCCTCCCAGCGTCCCTCGTCCCAGCCTCCTCCAGCATCAGCCTCCCCCTCCCAGCCTCTCTCAGCATCAGCCTCTCTCCTTCCAGCCTCCCCCAGCATCAGCCTCTCTCCTTCCAGGCTCCCCCAGCATCAGCCTCCCCCAGCATCAGCCTCCCCCTCCCAGCCTCCTGCAGCATCAGTCTCCCCCTCCCAGCCTCTCTCAGCATCAGCCTCTCTCTCCTTCCAGACTCCCCCCAGCATCAGCCTCCCCCTCCCAGCCTTCCCCACGATCAGCCTCTGTCCTCCCAGCCTCCGTCTTCCCCTCCCAGCCTCCCTCAGCATCAGCCTTCCCCAGCATCAGCCTTCCCATCCCTGTCTTTCCCAGCATCAGCCTCCCTCTCCCAGCCTTCCCCAAGATCAGCCTCTCTGCTCCCAGCCTCCTCCAGCACGCCGTGCTCCTCTGCCGACACTCACACACCCGATCGCATACACTCACACACACCCGATCGCATACACTCACACACACCCGATCGCATACACTCACACACACCCGATCGCATACACTCACACACACCCGATCGCATACACTCACACACACAACCGATCGCATACACTCACACACACAGACACTGACAATATCGCACATACGCGCTCACAGTCACAACATCCGGAGATACCACATGCTTCTGGCCATGTGATTCTCCGTCAGGTCCTGGAAGGTCACAACAGCACAGTATCGAGGCCGAGAAGCAAGTGATATCGGCGGATGCTGTGAGTGTGTAGATGCGATGTAATGTGTGTGTGATGTGTGTGTGAGAGTGAGTGTGATCTGATGTGTGTGTATGTGTGTGTATGTGTGTGTGCTGTTATGTGTGTGCGTGTAGATGTCCGGCCGAAGCAGGACCTTGATGCGCTGGTAACTATGCAACCATGGTTACCAGCGTATCTCGTCCCCCGCTCGCACGGGAGCCCACACCAGCATACGGCAAGGCCAGCAATGCGAGGGTAAGTGTCGGCTGGGCTGGCGGCGTACGCTGATGTGGGCTCCCGTGGGTGGGGGGGGGTCGGGGGGGTCGGGTACAGTACTCACCCGGGAGTCATTTCTCCGTCCGTGTCAGTTCGGGGACTGCGTGCGGGGGGCGGGGCCAGAGCTAGCGTGCATTGCGTGAGGGGGGCGGGGCGTGGCGTGGCCGAGTTGCCAATCCCTGCAGGGTGCCGGGGCGAGAGGCCAATCTGTGGGGGGGGGCGGAGCCTGGGCGAGCGGCTGGCCAATCCGTGTGGGGGCGCAGCCTGGGCGAGCAACCAATCCGTGTGGGGGGGCGGGGCCATAGCGAGCCCAGCGGCCAATCAGCTTTGTGTCACCGTAAGGACAATGTCACCGTGACACAATTTTGGAGCATGACAGACAGACAGACAGACAGACAGAATAAGGCAATTATATATATAGATATTACTGTGCGAATGTAGATCAGCCGAGAGTCTGAGCCATAAGATCACAGCAAGCGGAGGTAGGAAAATGGTAGAAAATAGTATTAGGAAGCTACAGAACTCATACAATGACTGAACTGAAATGTCACAGAAGTGTACAATTCCTCCCTCCCCACATATTACTGCGCTTACAACTATGTTCCAGAGCTGCACTCACTATTCTGCTGCTGCAGCTACTGTGTATATACAATACGTTACTGATCCTGTATTATACTCCAGAGCTGCACTCACTATTCTGCTGCTGCAGCCACTGTGCACATACTGTACATTACTGATCCTGTATTATACTCCAGAGCTGCACTCACTATTCTGCTGGTGCAGTCACTGTGTACATACATTACATTACTAATCCTGAGTTACATCCTGTATTATACTCCAGAGCTGCACTCACTATTCTGCTGGTGCAGTCATTGTGTACATAAATTACATTGCTGATCCTGAGTTACCTCCTGTATTATACTCCAGAGCTGCACTCACTATTCTGCTGGTGCAGTCACTGTATACATACATTACATTGCTGATCCTGAGTTACCTCCTGTATAATACTCCAGAGCTGCACTCACTATTCTGCTGGTGCAGTCACTGTGTACATACATTACATTGCTGATCCTGAGTTACCTCCTGTATTATACTCCAGAGCTGCACTCACTATTCTGCTGGTGCAGTCACTGTGTACATACATTACTGATCCTGAGTTACCTCCTGTATTATACTCCAGAGCTGCACTCACTATTCTGCTTGTGCAGTCACTGTGTACATACATTACATTACTGATCCTGTACTGTTTCTCAGTTATCTCCTGTATTATACTCCAGAGCTGCACTCGCTATTCTGCTGGTGTCATAGGAAATATTTAGCAAGGTAGATACCAATCCCACTTCCGTTCCCTATAATGCAGGGTGACCGCTAGTTTTTGCTACATCAGATAACTGGACGGCCTCTGATGTAAAGACAGAACCAACATATCAAATCACCAAAGCAGACACTGAACAGGGAATGCTGGGAGATTTCAGCTCTGTGTCGTCAGACTTGTGAGTACAGCTTTGAAGTAACATACAAAATTAAAAACCATAATATCAAGTTGAGTCTGCACCGGACCCCTTCGTACCTCTTCCCTTGATGATTTGGCCTTATCATCCGTCTTGGTTTTCTTCAGGGCATCAGTGCCAACCACAGAGAGAACGTTCCGCAACCTGCAGAGAAGAAGGATTATTTTCCATGAATCACTGTGTGCTGGAAAAGTACTAGTGATGAGTGGGCACTACCATGCTCAGGTGCTCAGTACTGGTAACTAGTGATGAGCGGGCACTACCATGCTCGGGTGCTCGGTACTCGTAACTAGTGATGAGTGGGCACTACCATGCTCGGGTGCTCAGTACTGGTAACTAGTGATGAGCGAGCACTACCATGCTCGGGTGCTCAGTACTGGTAACTAGTGATGAGCGGACACTACCATGCTCGGGGGCTCAGTACTGGTAACTAGTGATGAGCGGGCACTACCATGCTCGGGTGCTCAGTACTGGTAACTAGTGATGAGCGGACACTACCATGCTCGGGGGCTCAGTACTGGTAACTAGTGATGAGCGGGCACTACCATGCTCGGGTGCTCAGTACTGGTAACTAGTGATGAGCGGGCACTACCATGCTCGGGTGCTCAGTACTCGTATCTAGTGATGAGCGGGCACTACCATGCTCGGGTGCTCAGTACTTGTATTTAGTGATGAGCGGGCACTACCATGTTCAGGTGCTTTGTACTCGTATCTAGTGATGAGCGGGCACTACCATGTTCAGGTGCTTTGTACTCGTATCTAGTGATGAGCGGGCACTACCATGCTCGGGTGCTCAGTACTGGTAACTAGTGATGAGCGGGCACTACCATGCTCGGGTGCTCAGTACTCGTATCTAGTGATGAGCGGGCACTACCATGCTCGGGTGCTCAGTACTTGTATTTAGTGATGAGCGGGCACTACCATGTTCAGGTGCTTTGTACTCGTATCTAGTGATGAGCGGGCACTACCATGTTCAGGTGCTTTGTACTGGTATCTAGTGATGAGCGGGCACTACCATGCTCGGGTGCTCTGTACTGGTAACTAGTGATGAGTGGGCACTACCATGCTCAAGTGCTCTGTACTGGTAACTAGTGATGAGCGGGCACTACCATGTTCAGGTGCTTTGTACTCGTATCTAGTGATGAGCGGGCACTACCATGCTCGGGTGCTCTGTACTGGTAACTAATGATGAGCGGGCACTACCATGCTCGGGTGCTCTGTACTGGTAACTAGTGATGAGTGGGCACTACCATGCTCAGGTGCTCTGTACTGGTAACTAGTGATGAGCGGGCACTACCATGCTCGGGTGCTCTGTACTGGTAACTAGTGATGAGCGGGCACTACCATGCTCAGGTGCTCTGTACTGGTAACTAGTGATGAGCGGGCACTACCATGCTCGGGTGCTCTGTACTGGTAACTAGTGATGAGCGGGCACTACCATGCTCGGGTGCTCAGTACTGGTAACTAGTGAAGAGTGGGCACTACCATGCTCGGGTGCTCAGTACTGGTAACTAGTGATGAGCGGGCACTACCATGCTCAGGTGCTCTGTACTGGTAACTAGTGATGAGTGGGCACTACCATGCTCGGGTGCTCTGTACTGGTAACTAGTGATGAGCGGGCACTACCATGCTCGGGTGCTCAGTACTGGTAACTAGTGAAGAGTGGGCACTACCATGCTCGGGTGCTCAGTACTGGTAACTAGTGATGAGCGGGCACTACCATGCTCGGGTGCTCAGTACTTGTATTTAGTGATGAGCGGGCACTACCATGCTCGGGTGCTCAGTACTTGTATTTAGTGATGAGCGGGCACTACCATGCTCGGGTGCTCAGTACTGGTAACTAGTGATGAGCGGGCACTACCATGCTCGGGTGCTCAGTACTGGTAACTAGTGATGAGCGGGCACTACCATGCTCGGGTGCTCAGTACTGGTAACTAGTGATGAGCGGGCACTACCATGCTCGGGTGCTCAGTACTGGTAACTAGTGATGACCGGGCACTATCATGCTCGGGTGCTCTGTACTGGTAACTAGTGATGAGCGGGCACAACCATGCTCGGGTGCTCTGTACTGGTAACTAGTGATGAGTGGGCACTACCATGCTCGGGTGCTCAGTACTGGTAACTAGTGATGACCGGGCACTACCATGTTCGGGTGCTCAGTACTGGTAACTAGTGATGAGTGGGCACTACCATGCTCGGGTGCTCAGTACTGGTAACTAGTGATGAGTGAGCACTACCATGCTCGGGTGCTCAGTACTGGTAACTAGTGATGAGAGGGCACTACCATGCTCGGGTGCTCAGTACTGGTAACTAGTGATAAGCGGGCACTACCATGCTCGGGTGCTCAGTACTGGTAACTAGTGATGAGCGGACACTACCATGCTCGGGGGTTCAGTACTGGTAACTAGTGATGAGCGGGCACTACCATGCTCGGGTGCTCAGTACTGGTAACTAGTGATAAGCGGGCACTACCATGCTCGGGTGCTCAGTACTGGTAACTAGTGATGAGCGGACACTACCATGCTCGGGGGCTCAGTACTGGTAACTAGTGATGAGCGGGCACTACCATGCTCGGGTGCTCAGTACTGGTAACTAGTGATGAGCGGGCACTACCATGCTCGGGTGCTCAGTACTCGTATCTAGTGATGAGCGGGCACTACCATGCTCGGGTGCTCAGTACTTGTATTTAGTGATGAGCGGGCACTACCATGTTCAGGTGCTTTGTACTCGTATCTAGTGATGAGCGGGCACTACCATGCTCGGGTGATCAGTACTGGTAACTAGTGATGAGCGGGCACTACCATGCTCGGGTGCTCAGTACTCGTATCTAGTGATGAGCGGGCACTACCATGCTCGGGTGCTCAGTACTTGTATTTAGTGATGAGCGGGCACTACCATGTTCAGGTGCTTTGTACTCGTATCTAGTGATGAGCGGGCACTACCATGTTCAGGTGCTTTGTACTCGTATCTAGTGATGAGCGGGCACTACCATGCTCGGGTGCTCTGTACTGGTAACTAATGATGAGTGGGCACTACCATGCTCGGGTGCTCTGTACTGGTAACTAGTGATGAGTGGGCACTACCATGCTCAGGTGCTCTGTACTGGTAACTAGTGATGAGCGGGCACTACCATGCTCGGGTGCTCTGTACTGGTAACTAGTGATGAGCGGGCACTACCATGCTCAGGTGCTCTGTACTGGTAACTAGTGATGAGTGGGCACTACCATGCTCGGGTGCTCTGTACTGGTAACTAGTGATGAGCGGGCACTACCATGCTCGGGTGCTCAGTACTGGTAACTAGTGATGAGTGGGCACTACCATGCTCGGGTGCTCAGTACTGGTAACTAGTGATGAGCGGGCACTATCATGCTCGGGTGCTCAGTACTTGTATTTAGTGATGAGCGGGCACTACCATGCTCGGGTGCTCAGTACTTGTATTTAGTGATGAGCGGGCACTACCATGCTCGGGTGCTCAGTACTTGTATTTAGTGATGAGCGGGCACTACCATGCTCGGGTGCTCAGTACTGGTAACTAGTGATGAGCGGGCACTACCATGCTCGGGTGCTCAGTACTTGTATCTAGTGATGAGTGGGCACTACCATGCTCGGGTGCTCAGTACTTGTATTTAGTGATGAGCGGGCACTACCATGCTTGGGTGCTATGTACTTGTATCTAGTGATGAGTGGGCACTACCATGCTCGGGTGCTCAGTACTTGTATTTAGTGATGAGTGGGCACTACCATGCTCGGGTGCTCAGTACTTGTATTTAGTGATGAGCGGGCACTACCATGCTCGGGTGCTCAGTACTTGTATCTAGTGATGAGCGGGCACTACCATGCTCGGGTGCTCAGTACTTGTATCTAGTGATGAGCAGGCACTACCATGCTCGGGTGCTCAGTACTGGTAACTAGTGATGAGCGGGCACTACCATGCTCGGGTGCTCAGTACTGGTAACTAGTGATGAGCGGGCACTACCATGCTCGGGTGCTCAGTACTGGTAACTAGTGATGAGTGAGCACTACCATGCTCGGGTGCTCAGTACTGGTAACTAGTGATGAGAGGGCACTACCATGCTCGGGGGTTCAGTACTGGTAACTAGTGATGAGCGGGCACTACCATGCTCGGGTGCTCAGTACTGGTAACTAGTGATAAGCGGGCACTACCATGCTCGGGTGCTCAGTACTGGTAACTAGTGATGAGCGGACACTACCATGCTCGGGGGCTCAGTACTGGTAACTAGTGATGAGCGGGCACTACCATGCTCGGGTGCTCAGTACTGGTAACTAGTGATGAGCGGGCACTACCATGCTCGGGTGCTCAGTACTCGTATCTAGTGATGAGCGGGCACTACCATGCTCGGGTGCTCAGTACTTGTATTTAGTGATGAGCGGGCACTACCATGTTCAGGTGCTTTGTACTCGTATCTAGTGATGAGCGGGCACTACCATGCTCGGGTGCTCAGTACTGGTAACTAGTGATGAGCGGGCACTACCATGCTCGGGTGCTCAGTACTCGTATCTAGTGATGAGCGGGCACTACCATGCTCGGATGCTCAGTACTTGTATTTAGTGATGAGCGGGCACTACCATGTTCAGGTGCTTTGTACTGGTATCTAGTGATGAGCGGGCACTACCATGTTCAGGTGCTTTGTACTGGTATCTAGTGATGAGCGGGCACTACCATGTTCAGGTGCTTTGTACTCGTATCTAGTGATGAGCGGGCACTACCATGCTCGGGTGCTCTGTACTGGTAACTAATGATGAGCGGGCACTACCATGCTCGGGTGCTCTGTACTGGTAACTAGTGATGAGTGGGCACTACCATGCTCAGGTGCTCTGTACTGGTAACTAGTGATGAGCGGGCACTACCATGCTCGGGTGCTCTGTACTGGTAACTAGTGATGAGCGGGCACTACCATGCTCAGGTGCTCTGTACTGGTAACTAGTGATGAGTGGGCACTACCATGCTCGGGTGCTCTGTACTGGTAACTAGTGATGAGCGGGCACTACCATGCTCGGGTGCTCAGTACTGGTAACTAGTGATGAGCGGGCACTACCATGCTCGGGTGCTCAGTACTTGTATTTAGTGATGAGCGGGCACTACCATGCTCGGGTGCTCAGTACTTGTATTTAGTGATGAGCGGGCACTACCATGCTCGGGTGCTCTGTACTGGTAACTAGTGATGAGCGGGCACTATCATGCTCGGGTGCTCAGTACTTGTATTTAGTGATGAGCGGGCACTACCATGCTCGGGTGCTCAGTACTTGTATTTAGTGATGAGCGGGCACTACCATGCTCGGGTGCTCAGTACTTGTATTTAGTGATGAGCGGGCACTACCATGCTCGGGTGCTCAGTACTGGTAACTAGTGATGAGCGGGCACTACCATGCTCGGGTGCTCAGTACTTGTATCTAGTGATGAGTGGGCACTACCATGCTCGGGTGCTCAGTACTTGTATTTAGTGATGAGCGGGCACTACCATGCTTGGGTGCTATGTACTTGTATCTAGTGATGAGTGGGCACTACCATGCTCGGGTGCTCAGTACTTGTATTTAGTGATGAGTGGGCACTACCATGCTCAGGTGCTCAGTACTTGTATTTAGTGATGAGCGGGCACTACCATGCTCGGGTGCTCAGTACTTGTATCTAGTGATGAGCGGGCACTACCATGCTCGGGTGCTCAGTACTTGTATTTAGTGATGAGCGGGCACTACCATGCTTGGGTGCTATGTACTTGTATCTAGTGATGAGTGGGCACTACCATGCTCGGGTGCTCAGTACTTGTATTTAGTGATGAGTGGGCACTACCATGCTCAGGTGCTCAGTACTTGTATTTAGTGATGAGCGGGCACTACCATGCTCGGGTGCTCAGTACTTGTATCTAGTGATGAGCGGGCACTACCATGCTCGGGTGCTCAGTACTTGTATCTAGTGATGAGTGGGCACTACCATGCTCGGGTGCTCAGTACTTGTATTTAGTGATGAGCGGGCACTACCATGCTTGGGTGCTATGTACTTGTATCTAGTGATGAGTGGGCACTACCATGCTCGGGTGCTCAGTACTTGTATTTAGTGATGAGTGGGCACTACCATGCTCAGGTGCTCAGTACTTGTATTTAGTGATGAGCGGGCACTACCATGCTCGGGTGCTCAGTACTTGTATCTAGTGATGAGCGGGCACTACCATGCTCGGGTGCTCAGTACTTGTATCTAGTGATGAGCAGGCACTACCATGCTCGGGTGCTCAGTACTGGTAACTAGTGATGAGCGGGCACTACCATGCTCGGGTGCTCAGTACTGGTATCTAGTGATGAGTGGGCACTACCATGCTCGGGAGTTTACAGCACACGTCCTCACCTCTCTCTACGCTCCGCCGGCCCCTCTCCGAACAGAGTGATGGGCTCCCCGAGGGCCCGCAGGCAGGCCTTCACCTCGGAGTCGTCGGTGGACACATTGATCTGACGCGCTCGCTTCCTGCGCTCAAACTCGGCGAGGACCTCCGCCTGCCGCTCGCTGATGTGCTCTTCAAGGTCAAATGACTCCCCTGAGGAGGAGGCGCAGTTAGAGGACAAGTCTGCATGATTCTCTTAGTTGCAGGCAGCAGCAATGACCGGTCCCCACCATCTGCCCGGTAATCCGGTCTACACAACCCCCCCAGATTAAAGGGTTACTCCCCCCAAAAATCAAGGGTTTTCATCTCCTCTGGGAAGGAGATAAAATGCTGATATTGGAGGGGTCCGGCCGCTGGGACCCCCAGTGATCCTGAGATCGGGCCCTATATACTCTGGATATCCGCCAGCTCGACCTCCCCTATATCCATTGTCTATGGGACTGCGCACAGTCCCATAGACAATGAATGGAGAAGAGGTGGAGTATGCGCATCTCCAGTCTATTCAGGGTCTCGGCGGTCAGCTGGTTATCCCCTCTCCAGACCAAAACTTGATTTTTTGGGACTGACCCTTTAACACGGCGGCATCGCACGCATCACCCCAGTGCTGATCACTTGTTACAATGTATCAGCGCAGGTAAAAAGAATCCAAGTGAAGCTGGAGGACTGGATACAATTGTAAGTAATGCTGAAACAGATGGAACAGCAGAGGCGAGTGTGGGAGGATTCGGCGGCACTCACCGTCACCGGTCTGGAAAAGTCCTTTTTATGGATGCAGAAGGACGCGGGCAGCGCCAGGGACGGCCCAGCGCTTTACCGGGTCTTGTTGAGGTACCGTATCGCCTGATTCGCCCCCGGCGCTGCCCGCGTCCTCCTGCATCCGTGGTTTTTCATGGACCGGTGACGGTGCGTGCCGCCCATTTCTCCCACACTCAGTAAAGCATCAGGGTCTCGCGGTCTCGGTCACCTCCTCCGATATTGATGTTCCCGGACTCTATTCCGGCCTTCACCGCGGCTTTCCCCAGAGACGTCTCCCCCCGGGAGATCCGCTCCTTCTCCCTATCCGCCAAACTGCCGTAGAAAATACGAGACCTCTTCACCACCGGCGGCCCCTCATCATCCGACATGTCTGCTCCTGCGGAAGACGGCGGACACACGGTAAGAAACGACGGTCAGTATTATATTAGGGGGTCCGGTCTGGGGTCAGTATTATATTAGGGGGTCCGGCCTGGGGTCAGTATTATATTAGGGGGTTCAGTCTGGGGTCAGTATTATATTAGGGGGTCCGGTCTGGGGTCAGTATTATATTAGGGGGTCCGGTCTGGGGTCAGTATTATATTAGGGGGTTCAGTCTGGGGTCAGTATTATATTAGGGGGTCCGGTTTGGGGTCAGTATTATATTAGGGGGTCCGGTCTGGGGTCAGTATTATATTAGGGGGTCCGGTTTGGGGTCAGAATTATATTAGGGGGTCCGGTCTGGGGTCGGTATTATATTAGGGGTCCGGTCTGGGGTCGGTATTATATTAGGGGACCAGTTTGGGGTCGGTATTATATTAGGGGTCCGGTCTGGGGTCAGTATTATATTTTAAGGGGTCCGGTCTGGGGTCAGTATTATATTAGGGGGTCCGGTCTGGGGTCAGTATTATATTAGGGGGTCCGGTCTGGGGTCAGTATTATATTAGGGGGTCCGGTCTGGGGTTGGTATTATATTAGGGGGTCCGGTCTGGGGTCGGTATTATATTAGGGGTCCAGTCTGGGGTCGGTATTATATTAGGGGTCCGGTCTGGGGTCAGTATTATATTAGGGGGTCCGGTCTGGGGTCTGTATTATATTAGGGGGTCCGGTTTGGGGTCAGAATTATATTAGGGGGTCCGGTCTGGGGTCGGTATTATATTAGGGGTCCGGTCTGGGGTCGGTATTATATTAGGGGACCAGTTTGGGGTCGGTATTATATAAGGGGTCCGGTCTGGGGTCAGAATTATATTAGGGGGTCCGGTCTGGGGTCGATATTATATTAGGGGTCCAGTCTGGGGTCGGTATTATATTAGGGGGTCCGGTCTGAAGTCGGTATTATATTAGGGGTCCGGTCTGGGGGTTCGGTATTATATTAGGGGGTTCGGTCTGGGGTCGGTATTATATTAGGGGTCTGGTCAGGGGTCAGTATTATATTAGGGATCCGGTCTGGGGTTAGTATTATATTAGGGGTCCGGTCTGGGGTCGGTATTATATTAGGGGGTCTGGTCAGGGGTCAGTATAATATTAGGGGTCCCGTTTGGGGTTGGTATTATATTAGGGGTCCAGTCTGGGGTCGGTATTATATTAGGGGTCCGGTCTGGGGTCAGTATTATATTAGGGGTCTGGTTTGGGGTTGGTATTATATTAGGGGGTCTAGTCAGGGGTCAGTATTATATTAGGGGGTTCGGTCTGGGGTCAGTATTATATTAGGGATCCGGTCTGGGGTTAGTATTATATTAGGGATCCGGTCTGGGGTCAGTATTATATTAGGGGGTCTGGTCAGGGGTCAGTATAATATTAGGGGTCCAGTTTGGGGTTGGTATTATATTAGGGGTCCAGTCTGGGGTCGGTATTATATTAGGGGTCCGGTCTGGGGTCGATATTATATTAGGGGGTCCGGTCTGGGGTCAGTATTATATTAGGGGTCTGGTTTGGGGTTGGTATTATATTAGGGGGTCTAGTCAGGGGTCAGTATTATATTAGGGGGTTCGGTCTGGGGTCGGTATTATATTAGGGGGTCGGTATTTCCAGGGTTGCTGTCACTGCTCTCACACTGTATCAGGGAGCCTTGGCACACAGCGCCCCCAGTGGCCGTAGACATAACATGACTCCGGTGAGAGGAGAATAATACCAGAAATCACCGGAAAAATAACGACAATTACCTGCTCTCCGCCTCCAGCAGCGGCGACACGTTACACCAACCACTTCCGGGTCATCTGAGGGGGAAATGACGTAAAACCGGAAGTGAGAAGGGAGGGCGGAAGTTGTTGAAGTGCCAGGAGAAGAGGAGGAGAAAACTGAGGAGGGAGATCGTCCCGGAGCAGAGAACACGGGAGGTGCAGTATCACACAGGAGAGGATTAGATACACAGCTCAGCAGACAGTATCACACAGGAGAGGATTAGATACACAGCTCAGCAGACAGTATCACACAGGATAGGATTAGATACACAGCTCAGTAGTCAGTATCACACAGGATAGGATTAGATACACAGCTCAGCAGACAGTATCACACAGGAGAGGATTAGATACACAGCTCAGCAGACAGTATCACACAGGATGGGATTAGATACACGGCTCAGCAGACAGTATCATACAGGAGAGGATTAGATACACGGCTCAGCAGACAGTATCACACAGGAGAGGATTAGATACACAGATCAGCAGACAGTATCACCCAGGATAGGATTAGATACACAGATCAGCAGACAGTATCACACAGGAGAGGATTAGATACACATCTCAGCAGACTATCACACAGGATGGGATTAGATACATGGCTCAGCAGACAGTATCACACGATAGGATTAGATACACGGCTCAGCAGACAGTATCACACAGGAGAGAATTAGATACACGGCTCAGCAGACAGTATCACACAGGATAGGATTAGATACACAGCTCAGCAGACAGTATCATACGAGAGGATTAGATACACAGCTCAGCAGACAGTATCACAGGAGAGGATTAGATACACAGCTCAGCAGACAGTATCACAGGAGAGGATTAGATACACAGATCAGCAGACAGTATCACACAGGAGAGGATTAGATACACAGATCAGCAGACAGTATCACACAGGAGAGGATTAGATACACAGCTCAGCAGACAGTATCACACAGGATGGGATTAGATACACGGCTCAGCAGACAGTATCACACGATAGGATTAGATACACGGCTCAGCAGACAGTATCATACAGGAGAGGATTAGATACACAGCTCAGCAGACAGTATCACACAGGATGGGATTAGATACACGGCTCAGCAGACAGTATCACACAGGATAGGATTAGATACACGGCTCAGCAGACAGTATAACACAGGAGGATTAGATACACTGCTCAGCAGACCGTATCACACAGGATGGGATTAGATACACATCTCAGCAGACAGTATCACACAGGAGAGGATTAGATACACTGGATTATCTTACATGATGGGGTCGTAGTTACAGACCATGGTTATGTACTGACCGCTCTCCCCCCTTGCAGTCCATACGATGCTGCGCAGGAAGCCCACCCGCCTGGAGCTGAAACTGGACGACATTGAGGAGTTTGAGAGCATCCGGAAAGACCTGGAGGTGAGGACATTAGTGACTACTCCCCCCATTCTCCTCTCTGATGGAGGACGCTCTGTATGTCAGTAAATCTGGACCTGCTCTACACTGACACCCTGTGGTGGAGAGGTGACACTGCAATCCGCTGCAGAAGAGCAATCCTGGATGTGAGAATTAGAGGGGCTCATTACCACCAGGCTTTATATTTAGTTTTAAATTGCCATTGTATACAATATCTGCGCTTCCTATCAATGATAGGGATTGTCTGCAGTGGGTACGTTTGTAAAGTATCAGTCGTGTTTTTTTGCTCAGAGCTTGTACTTTTCTCTCTGCAGAGTCGGAAGAAGCAGCGGGAGGAGGTGGACCTGTCCTCCGGGGAGCCAGACTCTGCCGCCGTCCCCCTCAGCGCCGACACCAAGACGCGAGAGCAGACCATACACGACCGGATCGGGTACAAGCCGCAGCCGAAACCCAACAGCCACGCCACACAGTTTGGAAACTTTGAGTTCTAGTGACTGGGGGTCCGGCGCACAAGACTTTGGGGTCCCATTGATGTAGAGGCTGCTGGGGCAGGGACAACCAAGAGTATTGGGTTTTTTTTTTCTTCACCTGACCTGCGACCTCCGGGGTCCGATCACTTTCCGAAATGGCGTTTGCATTAAACTAATACAACAGGCAAAATAGTGCAGTATCTGAACCCCAGGGGCCGTGTACGGGGAGGGGACATTTAAAGGGATATGAAATATACAGGGTGGAAGAAGCTATTTTAATGTCAATATCCCTTTAAAAACAAACTATATACAATTAATTATATTCTATTGTCTGCTGATGTCAGCCACTACCAAGGAGACTCTAATGACTTGAAGAAGCCTCAAACTGACCATCCTACCTGTGGGCCATGTGACTTTTCCAGCAGCGCTCAGTGTTTGTTTTTTTTTCCTTCTACACCAATGCGCTTACCCGGAGGAGACAGGATGGCGACTAATTGGATGAGTGACCGCCGATCCCGGTGTAGCTCAGAAATGGCTGCAGTCATTTTGCTTAGGTTTACATTCAGACCGAAGCGGAGGGCGGTAATAACCCAAACTAATAGCAGATTAGGAATCGGAAAGGAAAGGTTGGGTCACAATCAGCAAATGTAATATAAGAGGAATAAAAAAATCTGTGATATTGTGGTAATCCAGAATTACAGCCCGAGTTATACTGCATCAGACAGCGGCTATTCTACTATATACTTCACTCTGCTGAATTTAAAAAATGTATGTATTACTTCACATTAGTACTTTATATTCTGCTCCAGAGCTGCACTCACTATTCTGCTGGTGCAGTCACTGTGTACATACATTACATTACTGATCCTGAGTTACATCCTGTATTATACTCCAGAGCTGCACTCATTCTGCTGGTGCAGTCACTATGTACATACATTACATTACTGATCCTGAGTTACCTCCTGTATTATACTCCAGAGCTGCACTCACTATTCTGCTGGTACAGTCACTGTGTACATACATTACATTACTGATCCTGAGTTACTTCCTGTATTATACTCCAGAGCTGCACTCACTATTCTGCTGGTGCAGTCACTATGTACATACATTACATTACTGATCCTGAGTTACTTCCTGTATTATACTCCAGAGCTGCACTCACTATTCTGCTGGTACAGTCACTGTGTACATACATTACATTACTGATCCTGAGTTACTTCCTGTATTATACGCCAGAGCTGCACTCACTATTCTGCTGGTGCAGTCACTGTGTACATACATTACTGATCCTGAGTTACCCCCTGTATTATACTCCAGAGCTGCACTCACTGTGTACATACATTACTGATCCTGAGTTACCTCCTGTATTATACTCCAGAGCTGCACTCACTATTCTGCTGGTGCAGTCACTGTGTACATACATTACTGATCCTTAGTTACCTCCTGTATTATACTCCAGAGCTGCACTCACTATTCTGCTGGTGCATTCACTGTGTACATACATTACTGATCCAGAGTTACCTCCTGTATTATACTCCAGAGTAGTGATGGGCAGTCTGGCTCTTTTTGGTGATCCGGTTCCCATGGCTCCGCTCACCAAAAAGAGCTGGCTCATTTGGATAGTTCTTGGCTTCTTATTAAATTTGTGTTCACCCCAGGTGAATACATATTTAAGATTATAGTGACACCACTGAAACCACGCCCACTTACAAGGGACCAATTAGATAGTGGAGTGGGTGGGCGGGGTTTCAGCGGCAAAAAGAGCCGTTTAGCGATTATAGTGGCTCACTTTGGTGATCCGGCTCCTGTTAGTCACTGCAGGGAGCCGGATCTTTGTGCCGGTTCGTTCGTGACCTACACATCACTACTCCAGAGCTGTGCTCACTATTCTGCTGGTGCAGTGACTGTGTACATACATTACTAATCCTGAGTTACATCCTATATTATACTCTAGAGCTGCACTCACTATTCTGCTGGTGCAGTCACTGTGTTCATACATTACTGATCCTGAGTTACCTCCTATATTATACTCTAGAGCTGCACTCACTATTCTGCTGGTGCAGTCACTGTGTTCATACATTACTGATCCTGAGTTACCTCCTATATTATACTCCAGAGCTGCACTCACTATTCTGCTGGTGCAGTCACTGTGTATATACATTACATTACTGATCCTGAGTTACCTCCTGTATTATACTCCAGAGCTGCACTCACTATTCTGCTGGTGGAGTCACTGTGTACATACATTACATTACTGATCCTGAGTTACCTCCTGTATTATACTCCAGAGCTGCACTCACTATTCTGCTGGTGCAGTCACTGTGTATATACACATTACTGATCCTGAGTTACATCCTATATTATACTCCAGAGCTGCACTCACTATTCTGCTGGTGCAGTCACTGTGTTCATACATTACTGATCCTGAGTTACCTCCTATATTATACTCTAGAGCTGCACTCACTATTCTGCTGGTGCAGTCACTGTGTTCATACATTACTGATCCCGAGTTACCTCCTATATTATACTCCAGAGCTGCACTCACTATTCTGCTGGTGGAGTCACTGTGTACATACATTACATTACTGATCCTGAGTTACCTCCTGTATTATACTCCAGAGCTGCACTCACTATTCTGCTGGTGCAGTCACTGTGTACATACATTACTGATCCTGTATTATACTCAGGAGCTGCACTCACTATTCTGCTGGTGCAGTCACTGTGTATATACACATTACTGATCCTGAGTTACATCCTATATTATACTCCAGAGCTGCACTCATTATTCTGCTGGTGCAGTCACTGTGTATATACATTACTGATCCTGAGTTACCTCCTGTATTATACTCCAGAGCTGCACTCACTATTCTGCTGGTGCAGTCACTGTGTACATACATTACTGATCCTGTATTATACTCAGGAGCTGCACTCACTATTCTGCTGGTGCAGTCACTGTGTACATAAATTACATTACTAATCCTGAGTTACCTCACTATACTTCAGAGCTGTATTTACTATTCCACTAGCTTTTGAAAACTCTTGGTTTGTCTGACATTAGAACAATTAAGGTAACCTCCTTTAGTGCAGGGGTACTTTTTTTTTTCTCTCTCATTCCTAAATCAGATTCCTAATACGCTTTGATACCTGCAGAAGTGTGAATGCAGCTCTGGAGTATAGTACGATAAAATCCTGATCTGTGTGTCCGCTCCGCTGGGAGTTGCGGTCTGGTTGTATCTATTTTGTCCCTTACCGGAGCATGTGTCCATCATGAAAACCTCTGCACTCAGGGGTCGGTGGTGAACATTTTAGACTACCAGGATCCTCCTCTTCCCCTCCCCCCATCTGTTCACATTCGGCGTCACTCACATCCAATTTGATAATGAAATAAATTGAAAAACACAAAATTTGCAAATTGCTAATATTAATATTTTATTAAAAGGATTGATTTTTTTTTTAAAGTTTCAACTATTGGAAAAAAAAACAATACAAGCGATCGTACATTTCTTCACTAAACAAAAAAGTAAAATATACATAAAGATTTTAAATAAAAAAAGCTGAAACTTAAAAAATAAGTGATTTCCGCGCTCTACGTTACAGGTCACCTTTGAGGCGATTTCATTTCATTCTGGATTCTATTATTGATACTGCACCTAATTGTAAAAAGAGAATGTCGGCCCTGAACAGCTCCTCGGGGGCGGGGCTTCCCTGCCATTGGTGAATTCTGATTGGACTGTATGCGCATAGGCAGTGATTCAGTATATTTCTAATTACGCATAATTGGGATTGAAATGGATTTTTTGTCTTAGAAATGAGATGAATCAATAGTAGAAAACGTCGCTGATTAGATAAGGATATAAGCAATGTCTTAAGGAATTGTCCAAGTCGACCATGAACTAGGATTTTAAGGCTTGGCTCGAGTCAATGGTGCCCCCCTATTGGTTGAGAGAGGCAGTGACAGAGAAATTAGAGGAACTGAAAGGATAGCGGGGTGTTCTTCAAGGAATAGTCCATAGACGATCCATTACTGGTCAAGGCTTGGTCAAGAAATCCCTAAATACGAGGACATCGAGGTGACGGTGATATAAAATAAAGGCATCGGAGAATTTCATCGCGTTGGTCACTCGTCTCGGTCAAGGAGGCGGAGCTCAGTGTCGGCGTCACCAGATGTCCCATCACCCGAGCCCTTGAGAGAGGGTCGGTCCTTCATTAATGGCAATGTTCGGTTATGTCCACCACCACCGCTTTCTTCCAGCTGAAGAGGAAGTAGCCGGCGCCGGCTCCGGCCGCCACCGCGATGCACAGGTAGGCGTTGTAGGTCATGAATACTAACATAAGGAAGTAGCTGACCACGACTTGGATGATATGGAGGAAGGTCTGGAAAACGTGGGGCAGGCTCAGCATCTGCTGTCTGGATGAAAGAAGAAAAGAGAAGTCCAGCATTATCCTCTTGTGGGAGGGGGGAGAGGAGGGAGATGCAGCTGCAGAATGCAATCCTTAATAGAAATACTGGCCTCCATCGTTTACACACCCTGACTTACCCTACGGTCTTGTGAGTCTCCATCAGGGTGGTGCCGTTGGGTCCTGGTACCGGCATCGAGTTGTAGCGGATACTGACTTGTGACTTCCTGAGCAGGGATTCCCGGGAGATCTTCAGCCCCTCGTACAGGAGAGCGAGCAAGAAGACGGCCACAAAGGCTCCGGCCATCTCTACAACCGCGCAGGGAGGAAAGAGACGCATATTAGTATGTGCACTTCAGAGCGGAAGATTTTACCTGCACTGATACACTGTAACGGAATAGCGTAGCCAACAAGATATTATACTGCCCAGGGGATCCGCCAGTGGCGTATCGACAATGGCGGCAGGCCATGCCACCACTATGGGGCCAGCGAGTTAGGGGTGCCTGGTAGCAGCGCGGGTATCGGGCCCCCACCCCACCAAGGATCGCACCTAAAATTGTATCGGTATCGCAGATACAATTGAAGTCAATGATGAGAGAGTGAGCGTAGCGCTCCGTCTCTCATCATTCTCCGCTGTGCCTGTGGCGCTTTGATGTGTCAGCACAGCGGAGCTCTAGGACGTCACTACTGCGCACCGCTGTGCTGAGATGTGCAGAGCAGCAGAACAGTGGACACGCTGAGGAGACTGGAGCAGCGGAGAACGAAGAGGATCACGATGGCCAGACAACTATGGGGAGTGCATTAAACGATATGGGGTCTACAAACTATTATATGGAAGAATATGGGGGCTGCATATTACTATATGGTCAAATTTGTGGGCTGCATACTACTATATGGAGGAATATAAGGGCTGCATTCTACTATATGGGGGTTGCATACTACTATATGGAGGAATATAAGGCCTGTATACTATGTGGGGTTGCATAATACTAAATGGTGAAATATGGGGGCTGCAGACTACTATAGGCGGGGCTGCGTACTACTATATGGAGGAATATAAAGCCTGCATACTACTATGTGGGGGTTGCATAATACTATTTGATGAAATATGAGGGCTGCATACTACTATATGAAGGAATATAAGGGCTGAATACTACTACTATATGGGGCTGCATAATACTATATGGAGGATTATGGGGATGCATAATACTATATGGAGGAATATAAGGGCTGCATTCTACTATATGGAGGTTGCATACTACTATATGGAGGAATAGAAGGCCTGTATACTAAGTGGGGTTGCATAATACTAAATGGTGAAATATGGGGGCTGCAGACTACTATAGGCAGGGCTGCGTACTACTATATGAAGGAATATTAGGCCTGCATAATACTATGTGGGGGTTGCATAATACTATATGGTGAAATTTGGGGGCTGCATACTACTATATGAAGGAATATAAGGGCTGCATACTACTATATGGGGCTGCATAATACTATATGGCGGAATATGGGGATGCATAATACTATATGGAGGAATATAAGGGCTGCATAACATTACATGGGGGCTGCATACCACTTTATGGTGGAATATGGGGGCCGAGGGGAAACATTTATAGCAGAGAATTGGCAAGCTGGGTGCTGAGGATAAGATGGATATCAGAACACGGAAAGCTGGGTGCTGAGGGAAAGAGCCAAGTGTCAGCGTAATTATCTTATACCCCGAGGGGGCCGGTGACCGGTGGTGGGGGGGGGGGGCACAGGTCCAATTTTTACACCAGGGCCCATTGAACTCTAGTTACACCACTCCTGCCATCCCATTAGGTGCTGATACACCGATGGGCCCTGCCACCACGGTACGATTAGTGGGTCTCCAGGGCCTTCAGCTCAAATCTATTATTAAGTGTATGCAGCTCTTATGCATACCCATGTGTTGCCATGGTAACAGACCGCAAACAAGCCTGATCCTACACTTCTAGGATACTCTCTGCCCTCTCTATTCCCATGAAGAATCATCGGTAGCGGGTAAGCGTTAGACATCATGGAGGATAGGCGCGCACATACTGACCTCCCGCCGTATTGATCACCAGTCCCGTGAACAGAAGCTCCACATTCTCGTACCCAAAGTAAAATGTCATGTGCTGTGGAAGAAAAGGAGGAGACGTCGGCGGCCATCATCAAGGACTTGCCTCCCGGACCCCACCGGTAAATTGTACCGCTCCTCTCTTGTAGGACAGGAGGTAACTATGACGCACCTGGTGTATATGGCCCCGGAAGACCCTAAAAAGGTGACCGGTACTCACCATCATATGCATAGACCCTTCACCTCCGCCATGATTGTGCCCAGCCGTGGTGGGATGATGGTGGTGGCCACCTGTGGTGGGATGATGGTGCCCACCGTGGGGATCAGACGTGGTCATACTATCGTGCACATGGGCCATTTTGGAAACCTTCAAGAACGGCGATTCCCCTCGTATCAACCCTAAAAAAAAACAACACAAAAAAACACCTTTAGAAACATTGTAATAAACTGTGAAGAACAGCGATCGATACAAAGTAACAAAGAAGTAACAGATGCCCCAGGATCAGGTGTAAAGGCCCCGATCCACCCGGACGTCAAGAGCGGAGGAGCAGCGCAAAGTGATCCAGTATGAGATGTGTCTGTCCCAGTAGCCGAACGCCCCAAACCGCTGTGTTTGCCTTCTTCTGCCATCAACGGCAGATTAGATCTTTACTTATTCTGCGTTAGATCCAGTATTACACTCCAGAGCTGCACTCATTCTGCTGGGACAGTCACTTTGTACATACATTACATTACTGATCACTGATCGTGAATTACCTCCTGTATTATATCCCAGAGCTGCACTCACTATTTATGTACATTACTGATCCTGATTTATATCCTGTATTATACTCTAGAGCTGCACTCACTATTCTGCTGGGGCAGTCACTGTGTACATACATTACATTACTGACCCGGAGTTCCCTCCTGTATTATACTCCAGAGCTGCACTCTCTATTCTGCTGGTGCAGTCACTGTGTACATACATTACATTACTGACCCGGAGTTCCCTCCTGAATTATACTCCAGAGCTGCATTCACTATTCTTCTGGTGCAGTCACTGTGCACATACATTACATTACTGATCCTGAGTACTGATCCCGAATACATTACTGATCCTGTATTATACTCCAGAGCTGCACTCACTGTGTACATACATTACTGATCATGAGTTACCTCCTCCGTTATACTCCAGAGCTGCACTCACTATTCTGCTGGTGCAGTCACTGTGTACATACATTACATTACTGATCCTGAGTTACATCCTGTATTATACTCCAGAGCTGCACTCACTGTGTACATACATTACAGATCCTGAGTTACCTCCTGAATTATACTCCAGAGCTGCCCTCCCTATTCTGCTGGTGCAGTCACTGAGTACATACATTATTGATCCAGAGTTACCTCCTGTATTATACTCCAGAGCTGAACTCACTATTCTGCTGGTGTAGTCACTGTGTTCATATATTACATTACTGATCCTGGGTTGCCTCCTGTATTATACTCCAGAGCTGCACTCACTATTCTGCTGGTGCAGTCACTGAGTACATACATTATTGATCCAGAGTTACCTCCTGTATTATACTCCAGAGCTGCACTCACTATTCTGCTGGTGCAGTCACTGAGTACATACATTACTGATCTTGAGTTACCTCCTGTATTACACTCCAGAGCTGCACTCACTATTCTGCTGGTACAATCACTGTGTACATACAGCGGGTGAAACAAATATTGAACACGTCACCAATTTTCGAAATAAATATATTTCTAAAGGAGCTATTGACATGAATTTCTCGCGAGATGTCGGTAACAACCCATCCAATCCACACAGGCAAAGAAATACATGTGCCATTTCTCATTATTACACACAACTTAATTTATGAACATCTAAGGTTGTGAAGGTCTGGAGACAGCTCACTGGTTTTACCCAACATGAGATGTTTCTTGTGTAGCTACTTTTTATCGACCATCCAATGAACCAGCTGATATTATTTTCCACTCAGTGGCAGGATTGCTTTCTAATTACTGACAGATTTCAGCTGGTGTCAGGATTTGGCAGGGCTTTTTTTTTGCACCTCTCTTTCTTCGTGTGTTCAATACTTTTTCCCTGTGTCATTTCTCATTATTACACATCCCTAAATTTATGGACATCTCTGGTCTGATTTTCCTTGCCCGTGTGGATTGGATGGGTTGTTACCGACATCTGGTGAGAAATTCATATCAATAGCACATTTGGAAATATATTTACTTAGAAAATTGGTGACGTGTTCGATACTTATTTCCCCGGTTGTATGGTGGTCGCTACTGCAGATTTGGGTCTTATCTCGGTAAACGGATTACGTCGGATGCAGGGAAAGGTCGGACGGGGCCCGCGGCTTGTTCTCTGCAGTGACGAGGACGTCTATCAGATACCGATCGTTTCGGGTAATCACATTACATTGGACCAAATGCAATTTGCAGCAAATTAGTGGAATTACCCCCAGTTTTGCCCATATGGTGCCACAAGATATAAAACAGAGGAAATAACATCCTTCCCCCTATAGTGATCACCTCAACGTGGCCTTATAGGAGGGGAGGGGGGCACAACCGAGTCTGAAGAGACCACCGGGGTCAGGCACTTCCTACTGTATGCAGCACAATAATAGCATGTTTTCCGGATTCTGCGGACCCCCGGTGATAAGGAATGCACACTCCTCAGTCAGAGCATCCTCTCCCGGATGTCATGTGTCAATACGACCCCTGAGGAAGGTCACTGCGGCTGAAACAGGTGAATATTGAGGTGCAGCTCTAGAGGAGACGCGATGAAAGTCTGCAAGTAAACAGTCGTGTGTGCCAGGAGATAGCGCGGTCACCACCAGAGGGCGCCCTATTGTGGTCTGTGCTATGGGGTCCTGCTTAGTGCCCCCCGATCATCACAAAAAGGGGAGTGGAGATCACTGGACTGTATCCTCCAGATGATGGCACCGATGACAGGTGGAGTGACGTGACCCGGCCATTTAATGAGGCGTGATGAGAATATTGAGCAAGTCTGGATATTAATCAGATGAGGAAGAACGCGGAAAACCCATCACTGGGGAATCGGAAAGATTGCTACATCGGCTTATAACACGGATGTCATGCAGCTCCATTGGCGGCTCCCTCTCTGGAGAATCGGTACATGCACCCAGGACAGGGACATCCGGGGGAATTTTAGTGGGTGTCGTGCAATACTTCATTTCTCCTGCGGAGGCGCTGCAGGGAAACTGGACACCTGCAGCCTCAATCACCAAAGACTGCCACTGATTAGAAGGGTCCTGGCAATGGAGAAAACTCTGGAGGAGTGCGGGTATAGATCGAGGATCATTCACTGACCACCCAAAGAAAACACCACACAATCACCAAAGGGGGCGCTTTACAACCGCTGGGCCAGAGACTCACGATATATGGGAAAGATAAAATATGGTGGGAAAAAAAAGGAGGCAAGGGGAAAATAGTAGGGGGGGGGGGGTGAGTTGAAAAAATAGAGAAATAGGGGGGGGGAAGGAGAGGGGAAACAAGAAGAAGGGGAAGGCGAGGGGAAACAAGAAGAAGGGAAAGGCGGGGGTAACAAAAAGAAGGGGAAGGCGAGGGGAAACAAGAAGAAGGGGAAGGCGAGGGGAAACAAGAAGAAGGGGAAGGCGAGGGGAAACACAAGAAGAAGGGGAAGGCGAGGGGAAACAAGAAGAAGGGGAAGGCGAGGGGAAACAAGAAGAAGGGAAAGACGAGGGGAAACAAGAAGAAGGGAAAGACGAGGGGAAACAAGAAGAAGGGGAAGGCGAGGGGAAACAAGAAGAAGGGAAAGGCGAGGGGAAACAAGAAGAAGGGGAAGGCGAGGGGAAACAAGAAGAAGGGGAAGGCGAGGGGAAACAAGAAGAAGGGGAAGGCAAGGGGAAACAAGAAGAAGGGGAAGGCAAGGGGAAACAAGAAGAAGGGGAAGGCGAGGGGAAACAAGAAGAAGGGGAAGGCGAGGGGAAAGAAAAAGAAGGGGAAGGCGAGGGGAAACAAAAAGAAGGGGAAGGAGAGGGTAAAAAAAAAAAAAAAAAAATGGGTAGGGGGAGGGCGAGGGGAAAAAATAGGGGGGAGGTGAGGGGAAAAAAATGGGTAGGAGGAAGGCGAGGGGAAAAAATAGGGGGGAGGCAAGGGGAAACAAAAGAAGAAGGAGAAGGCGAGGGAAAAAAGAAGAAGGGGAAGGCGAGGTGAAAAAAATGGGTAGGTGCAAGGAGAGGGGAAAAAGAAGAAAAAGGGGAAAGCGAGGGGAAAAAGAAGGAGAGGGGAAAAAATAGGGGGGGGGGGCGAGGGGAAAAATAAGGGGAAGGCAAGTGGAAAAAAAAAGAAGAAGGAAGGCGAGGGGGTAAAAAAGAAGAAGAAAAAAAAGAACGGGACGGCGAAGGGAAAAAAAAAATAAAGAAGGGGAAGGCGAGGGGGAGGAGGGGGGGGGGAGAAAGTAAAATCATATAAAAAGAAATGTTCAGCCTTGGGGAGGGGGGAGGGGGGAGGGTGGGGTCCCAATTGTGCGGTAGTGCGCTTTGCACCAATTATCTATGGCAAAAAAACAGATGAAGCAGTTTAATTTGTCCAAGTGCAGCCACAAAAGGGACCATCCAGTCTTAAAGAGGCTGAACCCTTATATGGATGACGGCCCCTTTAAATGCAAAAAACAAGCTACAATATAAGATAATGGAAAGTTGCTTCTATGGTAGAATCAGAGCTCACCAGCCGGGAGGAGATCTCCTGACGAGTCCCCGAGGTGACAGGATCTATACGAAGAGTGATCTGCGGCTGGGAGACGTGACACTCCTCCCCATCTGCTAATAACCCATCATTTACATGTGCATCACCCGGAGTCTGGACTCGCCGCCCCGGGCACATCCCGGTGTCTGGTGCCGTCTACAACACGTAGAGGACGATGGGCAGCAACTAAAGAAATCATGTACAGGTAACGTATGCAAAAAAGCGAAAATACAAAGTAACAGATTAGAGATTCTATTCCTGCCGGGAGCAGCAACAATGTATCAAGAAGTTAGAAAGTGCATGAAAAAGGTGCAGTGATGACATTATTTACACCCTCGCTATGTATCTGTAGGCCGCCCCTTTAATTATCTGATTTTCTGCCTCTTCCTTAATACGTGATGGGTCGAGCTCCTTGCACACGACAACCCGTCTTGGACGTTCCCTATAAGTACACAGTAAGTGAGTGCAAACACTTTGGCAGAACACAGATTCCTCATTGACGTTTCCTTGTTGCAAAAATATAAGAAATGTAGAAAGGTTGCTTCCGTTTTAATAGTCAAAACACTAAAAAAATAACTCAGGACACACAGTACTAGTCAAAACTTTACCCCCCCCCCCCGTTTATTTCATGATTTTCCTTGTTCTTATTGGAACGTGCACATTGTAGATTCAGACTTAAGGCAGCAAAAACAGGAAAAAAAAATCACAGTGCCCCCTGTTATTCTGATGGTGACATTACACCACACAGTATTAGTCAAGACTTTATACCCCTCCTTTTCATTCAATGATTTTCCTTCTTATTGAATGGTTCACATAGTAGAATCAGACTTAAGGCAGCAAAACCACAAAGGAAAAAAAAAAAATTACAGTGCCCCCAGTTAGTCTGATGGCGACTTACCACACAGTATTAGTCAAAACTTTACATCCCCCTCCCTATTCATTCAGTGATTTTCCTTGTTCTTATTGGAATGTGCACATTGTAAATTCAGACTTAAGGCAGCAAAACCACAAAAGAAAAAAAAATCTCAGTGCCCCCAGTTAGTTTGATGGTGGCTTTACACCCCCCTGTTCATTCAATAATTTTCCTTGTACTTACTGAAACGTGCACATTGTAGATTTAGACTTAAGGACGCAAAACCACAGAGGAAAAGGAAAAAAAATAAATAAATATAACAGTGCCACCAGTTAGTCTGATGGCGGCTTTACACCCACAGGGTATTAATCAAACCTTTACACCCCCTACCTGTTCATTCAATGATTTTCCTTGTTCTTATTGGAACGTGCACATTGTAGATTCAGACTTAAGGCAGCAAAAACACAGGAAAAAAAATCACAGTGCCCCGTTATTCTGATGGTGAAATTACACCACACAGTATTAGTCAAAACTTTATAACCCTCCTTTTCATTCAATGATTTTCCTTCTTATTGAATGGTTCACATTGTAGAATCAGACTTAAGGCAGCAAAACCTCAAAGGAAAAAAAAAATCACAGTGCCCCCAGTTAGTCTGATGGCGGCTTTACACCCCCCTGTTCATTCAATAATATTCCTTGTACTTATTGGATTGTGCACATTGTAGATTCAGACTTAAGGAAGGAAAACCATAGAGGAAAAGGAAAAAGTAATAAAATCACAGTGCCCCCAGTTAGTCTGATGGCGGCTTTACACTCACATGGTATTAATCAAACCTTTACACCCCCCTACTTGTTCATTCAATGATTTTCCTTGTTCTTATTGGAATGTGCACATTGTAGATTCATACTTAAGGCAGCAAAACCACGAAAGGAAAAAAAAAATCTCAGTGCCCCCTGTTATTCTGATGGTGACATTACACCCACACAGTATTAGTCAAAACTTTATACCCCCTCCATGTTCATTCAATGATTTTCTTTGTTCTTACTGGAACGTGCACATTATAAATTGAGACTTAAGGCAGCAAAACCACGAAAGGAAAAAAATCTCAGTGCCCTCAGTTACTCTGACGGCGGCTTTACACAGATTTCTTATTAACTCGGCAGCTTTATCAGGTTGTCACCTGGAATGGTTTCCAAAGAACAGGATGCTTTGTCAAGAGTTAAAGTGTTTGTGACCATCAGAATATGGAAAATAGATCTTTGAAGGGATCTTCAAGTGCAGTCATGAAAATCATCAATCAGTATGATAAAAACGGTAATGAGCACCATCTCAGGAAACGAAAACCAAGAGTTTTGCCTTTGCTGCAGAGGATAAGTTCATCAGACACAAAATGCAAACTGACAGGATCTATGCTATACGATACACGTAGAGACAGGCTGTGGAGATGATGGAGAAATTAATCTCTCCATCTTCTCCTTACCTGTGATCTGATTCTCGCATGTGAGAGAATCGGATCACAGTGAATGACGCTCGCAGCAGAGTTTGAGCCGAGTGTCACATCCGATGTGTGACCCCGACCTTTATGGTAGAATTGCTGCAAAAAAAGCTATTATTGAGGCTGTAAAAGCGAAGAGACTTGTTTGGGCCATATTTATTTGTGGTTTTGCTGCTTTTGTTCTGTATTTACAATGTGCACATTCCAATAAAGACAAAAGAAAACCATTATATGAAGAGGAGGATCCAAAATCTTGACCAGTACCGTATATATAGGCATTGGAGTCACCAGTTTCTAGGCTCCCGACTTAGGTTTTGGGTCGGGATTCAAAAACATTTCCACTATTCATGAACTGAATATTTATTGATTTTACACCAGTGCAAATCCGGGCAGAGTCCACAGACGGGCGCGATAGTTCAAACTCATTAGTTTTTTTTTTTTGGTTTATAACGCCCCCGATCTTATAGCCTGATACTATGGAAAGTCATCACATGTCTACAGGTCACGCCGGCTTATCTATATGGGATAAATGCAGCTTTCGGGGAGGGGCACAGGGGCTATTAACTTTACACAGGCAGGTTATATAGGAGGTATATACACCTGGGTGCGGGAGATTATCAGTTTTTTGTCTTGTCAGCATTTTGCACCATTCACGCTTGCTATGGTGGGGAGAGGAGATAGTTACAGAACATACAAAATGACTTTACAAAGGGTGACGTCGTCAATATACCTCAAAGAAATAAGTCAAAAGGCCAAGAATAAAACCCTGCTGTAGCAGAGCGCTGGGGGTTTCTTTGCTATACACATTGGTGGGTGGGCACCCTGAACTCCGCCCCCCCTATGATATCCAATGGTCCCTAGCTGTAAAAAGAGGCACAAAAAAAATTGAAGAGCAATAATGTGAATTGCTGCAACTTTTTACTCCTTACTGTCTGCAACTAGATATTAATTAGGAAGTTTTGCAAAAGTTCAAAAACTTTTTTAAACTTTATAAAGTAATATTGAAAGGTGCCGGAGAAACGTCAGTATTGTGGGTGCAGGGGCCTCAATTGTTTTCCTTAAGACCCAAGAGAGTTTGGGGTCAGCTGGGAGATTTTGCATCGGGGGGGGCCACAAACGTCAAGGTACATCATTGGGTCGTTTTACAAAATATCTGCTCCTACGGTAGGATGCACGGTGCAAAAAATTAGCAAAGGCAATCTTGCACCCCCAAGCTTAAAAAAATAAAAATTAAAAAAAAAAAAAATGGTGGAGAAATACAAAATTATAGAATTATAGATATAAATATTATATATTTATGTAAAATAAATCTGAAATATATATATATATATATATATAAAAAGAAAATTATATAATATTTTATATTTTTATTTTATATATATATATATATATATATATATATATATATATATATATATATATATATTATATATATTATATATATGTATATATATTGTGAGGTAGCACGGTCGGCTGCGCAGCAGAAGACACGGGATCCAGGCATTAAGGTTCACAGCACACGGTTTTAATGTCCAAACAAAAGTCCACAACAATATACATGTGCCTCTCCAGCAGAGAACTCAGGGAGTTCTGTTCACTCCCTCACACCCGGCACACCTGCCCTTGTTCCTGATTCTATTTAACCCTTCCTTCAGCCTGTAGGGAAACAGCATTAACCCTAGAGTGGATTTACTTTCTATCATGGAGTGAGCACAACCGGGGCGAGACATACCGGCCGTCATAGATAACCCCGGTCACAGTCTCACATACCCCCCCCCCTCAGTTCAAGCGTGCGGGGTTGAACTCCCGTCATCAAACACGGGCCGCGGGACAAGGCATCGGCGTTGCCCTGCAACCTACCGGCCCGGTGGTCAACCGTAAACCGGAAGTTTTGCAGAGAAAGGAACCACCGGGTAACCCGGGCATTCCGTTCCTTGGCGGACCTCATCCAGACCAGTGGAGAGTGATCCGTCACCAAGCGAAACTGCCGTCCCAGCAGGTAATAGCGTAGGGACTCCAAGGCCCACTTGATCGCCAGGCACTCCTTCTCCACTACGCTATAATTCCGCTCGGGAGGGGTGAGCTTCCTACTTAAGAAGGTGACGGGGTGTTCCTCCCCCTGAACCACCTGAGACAGCACTGCCCCCAGGCCGATCTCCGAGGCGTCAGTCTGTACTATGAACTCCTTCCGGAAATCAGGGTTGACCAGAACGGGCTGTCCGCACAGGACCTCCTTCAGGGCCCGGAAGGAGTCCTCGGCCTGCGGAGTCCAGCGCACCATGACGGACTTCTTGCCTTTGAGAAGGTCCGTCAAGGGGGCTGATAGTCCCGCAAAATCCTTTACAAACCTCCTGTAGTACCCCACGATACCCAGGAAGGCCCTAACCTGCTTCGTGGTCAGGGGTCTAGGCCACTTCTGGATCGCCTCAACCTTGTTAATTTGGGGCTTAATCACTCCTTGGCCTATCATGTAGCCCAAGTAGCGGGCTTCCGTGAGTCCCAATGCACATTTCTTGGGATTGGCTGTCAATCCAGCTGTTCGAAGCGCGTCCACCACCGCTTGTACCTGTTCCAAGTGGGTCTGCCAATCGGAGCTGTAAATAATGATGTCATCCAGGTACGCTGATGCATACGCCTGGTGGGGTTCCAGCACCAAGTCCATCAACCTCTGGAACGTGGCCGGAGCGCCATGTAACCCAAAAGGCAAGACAACATAGTGGAAGAGACCCTCCGGCGTAACAAAAGCGGTTTTCTCCTTGGCGGACTCCGTTAGTGGCACCTGCCAGTACCCTTTGGTCAGGTCGAGCTTGGTAAAATATCGCGCCTGTCCCAGCCTATCAATCAGCTCATCCACCCGGGGCATGGGGTAGAGATCGAACTTGGATATTTCGTTCAATCTCCTAAAGTCATTGCAGAACCTTAAGGAGCCATCGGGTTTTGGTATTAGGACAATCGGACTAGCCCATTCACTCCGGGATTTTTCGATGACCCCCAGGCGTAGCATTGTCTTTACTTCCTCCGATATGGCTTGTCGTCGAGCCTCCGGTACCCGGTATGACTTCAGGCGTACCTTCAGGTGGGGCTCGGTGACAATATCATGTCGTATCAGACTGGTCCTACCGGCTGCAATACTTTATAGTTAACCACCCCGACTCTTTCCTTTATCTCGTAGGGGCCTTGCCACTGAGCCAGGAATTTGCTCTCCGCCGTGGGGATCAATACCAACACCCGATCCCCGGGTTTAAAGGTCCGCACGGTGGCTTGTCTATTGTAGCGGCCGCTTTGCGCGGCCTGAGCCTCCTGTAAATGCTCCTTCACAATTGGCATGACCGCGCTTATGCGGTTCTGCATACCCAAAATGTGTTCAATCACACTTTTATGGGGGGTGGGCTCTTGCTCCCATGTTTCCTTTGCCAGGTCCAACAATCCCCGGGGATGTCGCCCGTATAACAATTCAAAAGGCGAAAACCCCGTGGATGCCTGTGGCACCTCTCGTATGGC
>NC_134361.1:216320763-216338263 GCF_048569485.1 Anomaloglossus baeobatrachus | reverse complement strand
CAGTATTATAGTAGTTATATTCTTGTACATAGGGGGCAGTATTATAGTAGTTATATTCTAGTATATAGGGGGCAGTATTATAGTAGTTATATTCTTGTACATAGGGAGCAGTATTATAGTAGTTATATTCTTGTAAATAGGGGCAGTATTATAGTAGTTATATTCTTGCACATAGGGGGCAGTATTATAGTAGTTATATTCTTGTACATAGGGGCAGTATTATAGTAGTTATATTCTTGTACATAGGGGGCAGTATTATAGTAGTTATATTCTTGTATATAGGGGCAGTATTATAGTAGTTATATTCTTGTATATAGGGGGCAGTATTATAGTAGTTATATTCTTGCACATAGGGGGCAGTATTATAGTAGTTATATTCTTGTACATAGGGAGCAGTATTATAGTAGTTATATTCTTGTATATAGGGGCAGTATTATAGTAGTTATATTCTTGTATATAGGGGGCAGTATTATAGTAGTTATATTCTTGCACATAGGGGGCAGTATTATAGTAGTTATATTCTTGTACATGGAGGCAGTATTATAGTAGTTATATTCTTGTACATAGGGAGCAGTATTATAGTAGTTATATTCTTGTATATAGGGGCAGTATTATAGTAGTTATATTCTTGTATATAGGGAGCAGTATTATAGTAGTTATATTCTTGTATATAGGGGCAGTATTATAGTAGTTATATTCTTGTACATAGGGAGCAGTATTATAGTAGTTATATTCTTGTATATAGGGGCAGTATTATAGTAGTTATATTCTTGTACATAGGGAGCAGTATTATAGTAGTTATATTCTTGTATATAGGGGCAGTATTATAGTAGTTATATTCTTGTACATAGGGAGCAGTATTATAGTAGTTATATTCTTGCACATAGGGGGCAGTATTATAGTAGTTATATTCTTGTACATGGAGGCAGTATTATAGTAGTTATATTCTTGTACATAGGGAGCAGTATTATAGTAGTTATATTCTTGTATATAGGGGCAGTATTATAGTAGTTATATTCTTGTATATAGGGAGCAGTATTATAGTAGTTATATTCTTGTATATCGGGGCAGTATTATAGTAGTTATATTCTTGTATATAGGGGCCGTATTATAGTAGTTATATTCTTGTATATAGGGGCAGTATTATAGTAGTTATATTCTTGTACATAGGGAGCAGTATTATAGTAGTTATATTCTTGTATATAGGGGCAGTATTATAGTAGTTATATTCTTGCACATAGGGGGCAGTATTATAGTAGTTATATTCTTGTACATGGAGGCAGTATTATAGTAGTTATATTCTTGTACATAGGGAGCAGTATTATAGTAGTTATATTCTTGTACATAGGGAGCAGTATTATAGTAGTTATATTCTTGTATATAGGGGCAGTATTATAGTAGTTATATTCTTGTATATAGGGAGCAGTATTATAGTAGTTATATTCTTGTATATAGGGGCAGTATTATAGTAGTTATATTCTTGTATATAGGGGCAGTATTATAGTAGTTATATTCTTGTACATAGGGAGCAGTATTATAGTAGTTATATTCTTGCACATAGGGGGCAGTATTATAGTAGTTATATTCTTGTACATGGAGGCAGTATTATAGTAGTTATATTCTTGTACATAGGGGGCAGTATTATAGTAGTTATATTCTTGTATATAGGGGCAGTATTATAGTAGTTATATTCTTGTATATAGGGGCAGTATTATAGTAGTTACATTCTTGTACATAGGGAGCAGTATTATAGTAGTTATATTCTTGCACATAGGGGGCAGTATTATAGTAGTTATATTCTTGTACATGGAGGCAGTATTATAGTAGTTATATTCTTGTACATAGGGAGCAGTATTATAGTAGTTATATTCTTGTATATAGGGGCAGTATTATAGTAGTTATATTCTTGTACATAGGGAGCAGTATTATAGTAGTTATATTCTTGTATATAGGGGCAGTATTATAGTAGTTATATTCTTGTATATAGGGGCAGTATTATAGTAGTTATATTCTTGTATATAGGGAGCAGTATTATAGTAGTTATATTCTTGTATATAGGGGCAGTATTATAGTAGTTATATTCTTGTATATAGGGGCAGTATTATAGTAGTTATATTCTTGTACATAGGGAGCAGTATTATAGTAGTTATATTCTTGCACATAGGGGGCAGTATTATAGTAGTTATATTCTTGTACATGGAGGCAGTATTATAGTAGTTATATTCTTGTACATAGGGGGCAGTATTATAGTAGTTATATTCTTGTATATAGGGGCAGTATTATAGTAGTTATATTCTTGTATATAGGGGCAGTATTATAGTAGTTACATTCTTGTACATAGGGAGCAGTATTATAGTAGTTATATTCTTGCACATAGGGGGCAGTATTATAGTAGTTATATTCTTGTACATGGAGGCAGTATTATAGTAGTTATATTCTTGTACATAGGGAGCAGTATTATAGTAGTTATATTCTTGTATATAGGGGCAGTATTATAGTAGTTATATTCTTGTATATAGGGAGCAGTATTATAGTAGTTATATTCTTGTATATAGGGGCAGTATTATAGTAGTTATATTCTTGTATATAGGGGCAGTATTATAGTAGTTATATTCTTGTACATAGGGAGCAGTATTATAGTAGTTATATTTTTGCACATAGGGGGCAGTATTACATTATATACCAGATTTGCCTCTTATTTTGGTTATTGGCATCCTCATTTCATTCCACTTCGGGCCGCACACAATCTCCATTGTTCGGTCCGGTTCCCAGTCTCGGCTGCAGATTAATGAGGCTTCTGCTTGTCTGTGAGCGCTGAGCCGGAGTGTGAGACAATAGTGGCATATTTGGGGATAGGCGACATGTTGACATATTATGGAGGTTCCCCGGACAGGACCGCGTTGCAGGGAGCGGATCAGGTGAACTTTGACCCCAGCAATTCTGTAAATTGTCAGTTTTCTACAATCCGCAGCTACATAGAACCTTGGACTCTGCGGCGTCAGGAAACACTGAGCGCAGGACGCTGATGGACAGAGCAACCCCTAATGGGCCATTAAAAAGGATTTTAAGGGATTATATGGAATCTGTTACTTTGTATCCAATTCTATTGGTTAAACAAGTTGCAAAATAAATATGTAAACAAACCCCCTTCTATTTCACAACAGAAGCTGCAGTTTAGTAATTAGAACCAGAAGCCCCCGAGTCTTAAAGGAACAGGCACACGATAGCGCTGAAGATCCCGGACCCCCAGAGCAATGTGCGGCCGGACACACGTGACCCTGACGGCACAATGTGACGGAGACTTATTTCCTCTTTTCAGAGGATAAAAAAAAAAACAAAAAGTTTTCCATATTCCCGTCAAATTGGAAATGTATCACTTACGATTTGAGATTTCGGATTCTGGGAAAAACAGAGGGGTGTGATTACGGGTACGGATTGGGTAAGAAGCCGGTAATAAGAGACGCAATCAAAGCAAACTTTACATCAAACACCGCGGGTGCCAAGCACAACAAGCCGGGCGCAATGTCCACACCGTGCAAACACGTGGGCCGGGATACAAACAGGTCTGTGACCAATTACCGAAAACTAACACCCCCCCCCCACCCAGCAGATCCATGGTTTAGGACCACCAGATTTTAGGATATACATACAGTGCCTTGTGAAAGTATTCAGCCCCTTGAATTTTTCAAACTTTTCCCACATTTCAGGCTTCAAACATAAAGATAAAAATGTTAATGTTCTGGTGAAGAATTAACAACAAGTGGACACAATTGTGAAGGAAATTTATTGCTTATTTTAAATATTTTTTAAAAATAATAAACTGAAAATTGGGGCGTGCAATATTATTCATCCCCTTTAAGTTAATCCTTTGTAGCGCCCCCTTTTGCTGCGATTACAGCTGCAGTCTCTTGGGGTATGTGTCTATCAGTTTTGCACATGGAGAGGTGAAATTCTCGCCCATTCTTCCTTTGTAAACAGCTGGAGCTGAGTGAGGTTGGATGGAGGCGTTTGTGAACAGCAGTTTTCAGCTCTTTCCACAGATTCTCAATTGGGTTCAGGTCTGGGCTGTGACTTGGCCATTTTAACACCTGGATACGGTTATTTGTGAACCATTCCATTGTAGATTTTGCTTTATGTTTGGGATCATTGTCTTTTTGGAAGAGAAATCTCCGTCCCAGTCTCAGGTCTTTTGCAGACTCCCAACAGGTTTTTTTCAAGAATGGTCCTGTATTTGTCTCCATCCATCATCCCATCAATTTGAACCATCTTCCCTGTTCCTGCGGAAGAAAAGCAGGCCCAAACCATGATGCTGCCACCACCATGTTTGACAGTGGGGATGGTGTGTTCAGGGTGATGAGTTTGGCATTGTGCCCAAATAGTTAGATTTTGGTTTCATCTGAGCAGAGCACCTTCTTCCACATGTTTGGTGTCTCCAGTGGCTTGTGGTAAACTTTAAACAACACTTTTTATGGCTATCTTTGAGAAATGGCTTACTTCTTGCCACTCTTCCAGATTTGTGCAGTGATTGTTGTCCTATGGACAGACTCTCCCACCTCAGCTGTAGATCTCTGCAGATCATCCAGAGGGATCATGGGCCTCTTGGCTGCGTCTCTGATCAGTCTTCTCCTTGTGTGAGATGATAGTTTGGATGGACGGCCGGGTCTTGGTAGCTTTGCAGTGGTATGATCCTCCTTCCATTTCAATATGATCGCTTGCACAGTGCTTCTTGTTTAAAGTTGTGGAAATCTTTTTGCAACCAAATCCGGCTTTAAATCTCTCCACAACAGTATCATGGACCTGCCTGTTGTGTTCCTTGGTCTTCATGATGCTCTCTGCGCTTTACACAGAACCCTGAGACTATCACAGAGCAGGGGCATTATACGGAGACTTGATTACACACAGAGGCTTATATTTATCATCATCAGTCATTTAGGACAACATTGGATCATTCAGAGATCCTCAATCAACTTCTGGAGTGAGTTTGCTGCACTGAATGTAAAGGGGGTGAATAATATTGCACGCCCCAATTTTCAGTTATTTGTTTTTTATAAAATGTTAAAATAAGCAATAAATTTCATTCAACTTCACAATTGTGTCACTTGTTGTTGATTCTTCACCAGAACATTAACATTTTTATCTTTATGTTTAAAGCCTGAAATGTGGGAAAAGGTTGAAAAATTCAAGGGGGCTGAATACTTTCGCAAGGCACTGTAAGTATCAATAGAAGAGGCAGAAAGGAGAGGGTTAAAAGCAAAGCGGCAGCAGCAGCAGCTACAATGACCCAGAATACAGCCTGGAAGAAGAGCGTCCTCACACGACCCCTTAATCTCAGACAAACCCTTGGCAGGGGCAGCGTGACCCCAAAAGTCGTCGAGTTAATCCTGGGAATGAGATGCCAAGATCCGGACAACTCAGGAGCTCCATCTGTAATGGAAGGGAATAAAAATGGCCACCAAAGCGGTTGTGTAGTGGCCCACGGGGTGGTCACATGTGCTCAGGATATTGTATGACATGGCAAACAGGAAAATGCCAGGAGGGCAACGGTACTCGGGGGGAGAGACGAGCGCCATTTGTGGGGTCCATCAGTGCCTTGTTGCTCCCTATGATACAACCTCCTTTCCCGTCACCCCCTGAGTGATATTGAGAAATGGAAGGAACTGCAACAACTCAGCCACAAAACGGAGACCCCCATAACATTACAGAGCGGGGGGCCGAGTGCTGAAAAGTCCCCATTGCTCTGCTGACCCCATAACTGCAGAGTCCAGACCTCCTCTGGTAATATCAGCACAAACACTGCGTCCACTGGGGGCTTCATGGCCGAGCAGAGGTAGGAGCCGCGTGTCACCAAGCCCAAAACCGAGCCGTACATCACCAAGCCCAATGCCGAGCCGTACATCACCAAGCACAATGCTGAGCCGTACATCACCAAGCACAATACCGAGCCATACATCACCAAGCCCAATGCCGAGCCGTACATCACCAAGCACAATGCTGAGCCGTACATCACCAAGCACAATACCGAGCCGTACATCACCAAGCACAATGCTGAGCTGTACATCACCAAGCACAAAGCCGAGCCGTACATCACCAAGCACAAAGCCGAGCCGTACATCACCAAGCACAAAGCCGAGCCGTACATCACCAAGCACAATACCGAGCCGTACATCACCAAGCACAATACCGAGCCGTACATCACCAAGCACAAAGCCGAGCCGTACATCACCAAGCACAATGCTGAGCCGTACATCACCAAGCACAATACCGAGCCGTACATCACCAAGCACAATACTGAGC
Organism: Anomaloglossus baeobatrachus; assembly: GCF_048569485.1. Lineage (NCBI taxonomy): Eukaryota > Metazoa > Chordata > Amphibia > Anura > Aromobatidae > Anomaloglossus > Anomaloglossus baeobatrachus. Next base: position 216,331,969 of record NC_134361.1, on the reverse strand, counting down.
CGTACATCACCAAGCACAATACCGAGCCGTACATCACCAAGCACAATACTGAGCCGTACATCACCAAGCACAATGCCGAGCCGTACATCACCAAGCACAATGCCGAGCCGTACATCACCAAGCACAATGCAGAGCCGTACATCACCAAGCACAATGCAGAGCCGTACATCACCAAGCACAATGCAGAGCCGTACATCACCAAGCACAATGCAGAGCCGTACATCACCAAGCACAATGCCGAGCCGTACATCACCAAGCACAATGGCGAGCATCGGATGGAGCGGTGTAAAGTAGTCACCACTGGACTCAGGAGACGTGTTCTGTGCAGGGATGGATCGCACTGCTCTATCTGCGTCTGATGGAGGAGTCTGGGTTTGGTGATAGAGGACGTTACCCTCTGACTGCATTGTGCCCGCTGTACATATGATGGTGGAGGAGGATGCTCCGGGCTGTTAGCAGGGGGCGGCCGCGGCCTCAGTCTCAGTGATGGGTCAGCGCAAGACATTGTGGACAATTGTAGCTTCAGCTTTGTGGGAACAATTTGGGGCCTTTTCTGTTCCCCATGACTCTGCCCAATGCACAAGCTCCACACAGACATGGAGGGTGCAGAACATGACACCGCACAGAGCTCCACCTCAGCCCCATCCTATAATGGAGACTCTGAGCCCAGACCCCCCCAAAATCAGGGTCACCCCACAAATGATCTTCAGGGTGAAGGGGCAAAAATTCCACAGACGCCTCCAAAATCTTGTAGAAATCCTTCCCAGAAGAGCGGGGAATACTTTTCCCCATGAAGTGCACATCACATTATTATTACTACTATCAGACACCAGACATACAGCCTCTGTAGCGCGGTATTATACAGGCACTATATGACGACATTTGGCCTCTAGCCACTGTTCAGTTTTCTATATCACTCTGGACATTGTTCACTTGTGTAATACAGTCATACAGCGCCCATATAGAAGTATTATTACTACTACTTTGGGCACTATGAAATATTTCCCATATGATATTAGATATACAGCCATGGTAGTGCAGTATTATATGGAACTATATGGCACAATTATTACTACTGTTGCCAGCAGCATGGCAAGAAGCAAAACAGCTGTATGACATGAGCGCTGTGTGACCAGTATGTGCACAATCACACTGGTGCAGCCCCCACACATCCCCCTGCCATGCTGCGCCCCCACACATCCCCCTGCCATGCTGCGCCCCCACACGTCCCCCTGCCATGCTGCGCCCCCACACGTCCCCCCTGCCATGCTGCGCCTCCACACGTCACCCTGCCATGCTGCGCCCCCACACGTCACCCTGCCATGCTGCGCCTCCACACGTCACCCTGCCATGCTGCGCCCCCACACGTCCCCCTGCCATGCTGCGCCCCCACACGTCCCTCTGCCATGCTGCGCCCCCACACGTCCCTCTGCCATGCTGCGCCCCCACACGTCCCCCTGCCATGCTGCTCCCCCACACGTCCCTCTGCCATGCTGCGCCCCCACACGTCCCCCTGCCATGCTGCTCCCCCACACGTCCCCCCTGCCATGCTGCTCCCCCACACGTCCCCCTGCCATGCTGCGCCCCCACACGTCCCCCTGCCATGCTGCGCCCCCACACGTCCCCCTGCCATGCTGCGCCCCCACACGTCCCCCTGCCATGCTGCGCCCCCACACGTCCCCCTGCCATGCTGCGCCCCCACACGTCCCCCTGCCATGCTGCGCCCCCACACGTCCCCCTGCCATGCTGCGCCCCCACACGTCCCCCTGCCATGCTGCGCCCCCCACACGTCCCCCTGCCATGCTGCGCCCCCACACGTCCCCCTGCCATGCTGCGCCCCCACACGTCCCCCTGCCATGCTGCGCCCCCACACGTCCCCCTGCCATGCTGCGCCCCCACACATCCCCCTGCCATGCTGCTCCCCCACACATCCCCCTGCCATGCTGCGCCCCCACACATCCCCCTGCCATGCTGCTCCCCCACACATCCCCCTGCCATGCTGCTCCCCCACACATCCCCCTGCCATGCTGCGCCCAAACTCTCCCCGCACGGTCAGATGTAATTACATGGAGCTAATACCTTGTAACGAGTCCACGGTGATATCAGATGACCCAGCGCTGGTCCGCAGCCAAAATGTCACAGAGAATCAGCCGGTGCCAAAACCTCCCGGGCAGCAGCCGCCTCGGATCTGCTAACGAGTTCCCTGTAATTTCCTCGCCGTTCGGGGGTGCGGAGCGATTGGCCGGATATCAGTAGAAATTATAATTATAAGACGCCCGAGAACACAGAGAGCGAGATCAGAAAGCAAACTAAGCCGCTGTCAATCATTCAGTGACTCCGCCCCCTGGACTCTTGATTCCAGGATGGAATTTAAAGGGATAAGTCACAATTTATATCCGTCCGTCTCCTGCCGGCAGAAAGAATAATGTGTGAGGAAACAAGCCAACAGATGCTGCAATGTGAGCGGAGAGCGCCTTTAAATTAAAGGGGAAGTCCATATGGGATGAAGAGGCTGGAGGAGAATTCACAGTACGGGGTCCTATGGTGAACTGACTGAGATGTCGCTTGCGCCATACGTCCACATTTTTTTTGGGGGGGAAGGGGGTCCCGGGGGTGGGGTCCCATATGTAATCACAATGCAAACACAGAGATATAAAGGCTCGGAGAACTACAACACCCAGCAGAAGCCGTTACAAAAGTACTGAGGGTGCCCCAAAACTGTTACCATGACAACTGCAATCACAAATAAAGGGGAGACCCCCCCTACACAATGCCAGAGCAGGGATGTAGAGCGCAGGCTGCGCCCCTCCCCCAATATTGGGGGTCTGGGCTCCTCGGGGGAGGGTCTGCAGAGCATTGCTCTTCCCCTGCAGGATGCAGAGCCCTCACATAGGAGGGTGACACTGACCCCTATTAAAGGTGAACTCTGCCGCCCCCTGTAACTTTGCACAAGTCTCCAGCAGGTCTTGTACTTTCCCCCGCACACAGCCCCGGTCTCCGCCGCCTCACCTGGCCGCCACCGCCGCGTCTGACCGCTGTCACCTCCGCGCTCCGCAGCCACAATCCTCCGCCGCCGACTCTGACACATCCGCCGACAAGACCCCGCCCACTGACGTCAGAGAGGGACGAATAGCTGAATGAATCCCTTTTACCAAGCCGCGCCCTCTCCTGCCAATCACCTTCTACAATTCACCAATTCCGCATTCTGATTGGCTGTCCATAGCGAGGCCTGAATAAGCCCCTCCTGCGTTCCACCAATAGAGATTACCGCCACGCGATGCCTTTTAATGTGAATTCCCGACGTTTGCTTTACGGCAGCGGTAAAACGAGTTTGTAGTGGGAGTGTAGGGGGTCAGCTGACTGCCGTGTGACTGTCAGGCTGCCCGCCCGGAAGAGGCTGCTGCAGGGGCTGCTGCTCCGGCTCTGCTCGACGCCGTCATGTTTGGGCCAGACGAGGAGGATGCGGACTTTTTGTCCCCCACTGGAGGGTAAGTGGCCCCTGAGAGCCGGGGCCCCTCCACTCACTTTATACAGGCCAGCTTCATAGAAAGTAATGAAAACATTCAGTGTAACTGATATACACTCAGAGTGGGCGGAACTGCAAGTCCCAGCAGGCGGTGTCTGCCTGAGAATGCTGGGACTTGTAGTCCCACAATGACTTATTTCCATTGGGATGAGTTTGTGGTGAATGGAAACCGTCAGCAATGAATGCAGGGGAGGCCGTCAGGTCAGGGCGCATCAGTGCAGGATCTGCTGGCTGTCAGTGAATGGATCCATCGTGAGCTGCTTCTATAGTCTCACATAGTGGTTTTCATCTCTGTCGGTGATTCAATGCTGGGAGTTGTAGTGCCTCAACCTGCGCTGCAACCGTAGAAGAATGACCTGCACCGCCCTCCGTCCTGCTCTGTGCGCCGCAATCGGGGAAAGACCGACTTGCTCCGCCCTCCGTCCTGCTCTGTACGATGCAACCGGGGGAAGAACAACCTGCACCGCCCTCCGTCCTGCTCTGTGCAATGCAACCGGGAGGAAGAACGACCTGCGCCGCCCTCCGTCCTGCTCTGTGCGCTGCAAACGGGAGGAAGAACGACCTGCGCCGCCCTCTGTCCTGCTCTGTGCAATGCAACCGGGGGAAGAACGACCTGCACCGCCCTCCGTCCTGCTCTGTGCAATGCAACCGGGGGAAGAACGACCTGCGCCACCCTCCGTCCTGATCTGTGCAATGCAACCGGGAGGAAGAATGACCTGCACCGCCCTCCGTCCTGATCTGTGCAATGCAACCGGGAGGAAGAATGACCTGCACCGCCCTCCGTCCTGCTCTGTGCGCCGCAATCGGGGAAAGAACGACTTGCTCCGCCCTCCGTCCTGCTCTGTGCAATGCAACCGGGGGAAGAACGACCTGCACCGCCCTCCGTCCTGCTCTGTGCAATGCAACCGGGGGAAGAACGACCTGCATCAACCTCCGTCCTGCTCTGTACGATGCAACCAACGGAAGAACGACCTGCGCCGCCCTCCGTCCTGCTCTGTGCGCCGCAACCGGGAGGAAGAACGACCTGCACCGCCCTCCGTCCTGCTCTGTGCAATGCAACCGGGGGAAGAATGACCTGCACCGCCCTCCGTCCTGCTCTGTGCAATGCAACCGGGGGAAGAACGACCTGCGCCACCCTCCGTCCTGCTCTGTGCAATGCAACCAGGAGGAAGAATGACCTGCACCGCCCTCCGTCCTGCTCTGTGCAATGCAACCAGGAGGAAGAATGACCTGCACCGCCCTCCGTCCTGCTCTGTGCGCCGCAACCGGGAGGAAGAACGACCTGCGCCACCCTCCGTCCTGCTCTGTGCAATGCAACCGGGAGGAAGAACGACCTGCGCCACCCTCCGTCCTGCTCTGTACGATGCAACCGGGGGAAGAACGACCTGCACCGCCCTCCGTCCTGCTTTGTGCAATGCAACCGGGGGAAGAACGACCTGCGCCACCCTCCGTCCTGCTCTGTGCAATGCAACCAGGAGGAAGAATGACCTGCACCGCCCTCCGTCCTGCTCTGTGCAATGCAACCAGGAGGAAGAATGACCTGCACCGCCCTCCATCCTGCTCTGTGCAATGCAACCGGGGGAAGAACGACCTGCACCGCCCTCCGTCCTGCTCTGTGCAATGCAACCAGGAGGAAGAATGACCTGCACCGCCCTCCGTCCTGCTCTGTGCGCCGCAACCGGGAGGAAGAACGACCTGCGCCACCCTCCGTCCTGCTCTGTGCAATGCAACCGGGAGGAAGAACGACCTGCACCGCCCTCCGTCCTGCTCTGTGCAATGCAACCGGGGGAAGAATGACCTGCGCCGCCCTCCGTCCTGCTCTGTACGATGCAAACGGGAGGAAGAACGACCTGCGCCGCCCTCCGTCCTGCTCTGTACGATGCAATTAGGGACAGAACAACTTGCGCCACCCTCCGTTCTACTCTGTGCTACGCAACCGGAGGAAGAACGGCCAGCAACGCCCTCCGTCCTGCTCTGTGCTCCGCCACCAGGGGAAAAACAACCTGCATCAACCTCCGTCCTGCTCTGCGCAACGCAACCGGAGGAAGAACGACCAGCTCCACCCTCCGTCCTGCTTTGTGCACTGCCACCGGAGGAAGAACGACCAGCGCCACCCTCCGTCCTGCTTTGTGCACTGCCACCGGAGGAAGAACGACCAGCTCCACCCTCCGTCCTGCTCTGTGCACTGCCACCGGAGGAAGAACGACCAGCGCCACCCTCCGTCCTGCTTTGTGCACTGACACCGGAGGAAGAACGACCAGCGCCACCCTCCGTCCTGCTTTGTGCACTGACACCGGAGGAAGAACGACCAGCGCCACCCTCCGTCCTGCTCTGTGCACTGCCACCGGAGGAAGAACGACCTGCGCCGCCCTCCGTCCTGCTTTGTGCACTGCCACCGGAGGAAGAACGACCTGCGCCGCCCTCCGTCTTGCTCTGTGCACTGCCACCGGAGGAAGAACGACCTGCGCCGCCCTCCGTCTTGCTCTGTGCGCCACCACCGGGGGAAGAACGACCTACGCCGCCCTCCGTCTTGCTCTGTGCGCCACCGCCGGGGGAAGAACTACCTGCGCCGCCCTCCGTCCTGCTCTGTGCGACGCAATTGGGCGAAAAATGACCTGCATCGCGCTCCATCCTGCTCTGAGCACCGCAACCACCTCCCCCAGTAATGGCTGATAACAGGGAGCAATACATTTTACTTTCCTGTCATATAGTTGTTGCTCCCCAGCTTTGAATGTCTGATAACAGAGAACAATAGACTGTGATACGCGCTGAGGTCAGTTCCTCACCCTGACACATTGGTACAGTGATTGTGTTACCAGGAGGAAGTGTCCCTGATAAGCAGATGGGTGAAAAAGCAGAAGATGATGGCGGCGGTGGCTGCGGAGCGCTCGGCGTCAGCTGATCGCATCCGTCACGGGCCGGGCTCTTTGTATCAGCAGCTTCAGGGCTTCTCTGTTCTGAAAGAGGTTCCTAAGATCCGAGAGGGGAATTGACTTCAGTAGACGCGGGCGGGAGACCACCTTGTGGGATCGGTCGTAGTGCCTGTAATGGTGGTCACCCCGCTTTCTAAGGGGAGTCAATGACAAAGCTCCCCAGCCCCGCAGGACGGCGCCCCCCCCCCCCCCCTCCTGTGATCGGGCTGAATTGTCCATGTTTTAATCGACAAGTGGTGGAACTATTGATCCCAGCAGGACCGTGCTATCCTAAAATGAATCACTGCAGCATCTCTGCCATATAGTTTGGGGAATTTTGCTGCCTCCTAGTGTTTAATTCATGAATATGGGTCGGTGAGAAGCAGCGCCCCCTAGTGATTAGTATGGGGTAGTGACAGAAGCAGCGCCCCCTAGTGATTAGTATGGGGTAGTGACAGAAACAGCGCTCCCTAGTGATTAGTATGGGGTAGTGACAGAAGCAGCGCCCCCTAGTGATTAGTATGGGGTAGTGACAGAAGCAGCGCCCCCTAGTGACTAGTATGGGTCAGTGAGAGGCAGCGCCCCCTAGTGACTAGTATGGGTCGGTGAGAAGCAGCGCCCCCTAGTGATTAGTATGGGGTAGTGACAGAAGCAGCGCCCCCTAGTGATTAGTATGGGGTAGTGGCAGAAGCAGCGCCCCTAGTGATTAGTATGGGGTAGTGGCAGAAGCAGCGCCCCCTAGTGATTAGTATGGGGTAGTGGCAGAAGCAGCGCCCCTAGTGATTAGTATGGGGTAGTGACAGAAGCAGCGCCCCTAGTGATTAGTATGGGGTAGTGGCAGAAGCAGCGCCCCTAGTGATTAGTATGGGGTAGTGACAGAAGCAGCGCCCCCTAGTGATTAGTATGGGGTAGTGACAGAAGCAGCGCCCCCTAGTGATTAGTATGGGGTAGTGACAGAAGCAGCGCCCCCTAGTGATTAGTATGGGGTAGTGGCAGAAGCAGCGCCCCTAGTGATTAGTATGGGGTAGTGACAGAAGCAGCGCCCCTAGTGATTAGTATGGGGTAGTGGCAGAAGCAGCGCCCCTAGTGATTAGTATGGGGTAGTGGCAGAAGCAGCGCCCCTAGTGATTAGTATGGGGTAGTGGCAGAAGCAGCGCCCCCTAGTGATTAGTATGGGGTAGTGGCAGAAGCAGCGCCCCTAGTGATTAGTATGGGGTAGTGACAGAAGCAGCGCCCCCTAGTGATTAGTATGGGGTAGTGGCAGAAGCAGCGCCCCCTAGTGATTAGTATGGGGTAGTGACAGAAGCAGCGCCCCCTAGTGATTAGTATGGGGTAGTGGCAGAAGCAGCGCCCCCTGGTGATTAGTATGGGGTAATGACGGAAGCAGCGCCCCCTAGTGATTAGTATGGGGTAGTGGCAGAAGCAGCGCCCCCTGGTGATTAGTATGGGGTAATGACAGAAGCAGCGCCCCCTAGTGATTAGTATGGGGTAGTGGCAGAAGCAGCGCCTCCTAGTGATTAGTATGGGGTAGTGACAGAAGCAGCGCCTCCTAGTGATTAGTATGGGGTAGTGACGGAAGCAGCGCACCCTAGTGACTAGTATGGGGTAGTGGCAGAAGCAGCGCCCCCTAGTGATTAGTATGGGGTAGTGACAGAAGCAGCGCCCCCTAGTGATTAGTATGGGGTAGTGACGGAAGCAGCGCCCCCTAGTGATTAGTATGGGGTAGTGACAGAAGCAGCGCCTCCTGGTGGTTGGTCATTGATTAGTATGGGGTAGTGGCAGAAGCAGCGCCCCCTGGTGGTTGGTCATTGATTAGTATGGGGTAGTGGCAGAAGCAGCGCCCCTTGGTGGTTGGTCATTGATTAGTATGGGGTAGTGGCAGAAGCAGCGCCCCCTGGTGGTTGGTCATTGATTAGTATGGGGTAGTGGCAGAAGCAGCGCCCCCTGGTGGTTGGTCATTGATTAGTATGGGGTAGTGGCAGAAGCAGCGCCCCCTGGTGGTTGGTCACTGATTAGTATGGGGTAGTGGCAGAAGCAGCGCCCCCTGGTGGTTGGTCATTGATTAGTATGGGGTAGTGGCAGAAGCAGTGCCTCCTGGTGGTTGGTCATTGATTAGTATGGGTAGTGGCAGAAGCAGTGCCCCCTGGTGGTTGGTCACTGATTAGTATGGGTAGTGGCAGAAGCAGTGCCCCCTGGTGGTTGGTCACTGATTAGTATGGGTAGTGGCAGAAGCAGCGCCCCCTGGTGGTTGGTCACTGATTAGTATGGGTAGTGACAGAAGCAGCGCCTCCTGGTGGTTGGTCACTGATTAGTATGGGTAGTGGCAGAAGCAGCGCCCCCTGGTGGTTGGTCACTGATTAGTATGGGGTAGTGGCAGAAGCAGCGCCCCCTGGTGGTTGGTCACTGATTAGTATGGGGTAGTTGCAGAAGCAGCGCCTCCTGGTGGTTGGTCACTGATTAGCATGGGTAGTGACAGAAGCAGCGCCCCCTGGTGGTTGGTCACTGATTAGCATGGGTAGTGACAGAAGCAGCGCCCCCTGGTGGTTGGTCACTGATTAGTATGGGGTAGTGGCAGAAGCAGCGCCCCCTGGTGGTTGGTCACTGATTAGTATGTGGTAGTGGCAGAAGCAGCGCCCCCTGGTGGTTGGTCACTGATTAGTATGGGGTAGTGACAGAAGCAGCGCCCCCTGGTGGTTGGTCACTGATTAGTATGGGGTAGTGACAGAAGCAGCGCCTCCTGGTGGTTGGTCATTGATTAGTATGGGGTAGTGACAGAAGCAGCGCCCCCTGGTGGTTGGTCACTGATTAGTATGGGTTAGTGGCAGAAGCAGCGCTCCCTGGTGGTTGGTCACAGATTAGTATGGGGTAGTGGCAGAAGCAGCGCCCCCTGGTGGTTGGTCACTGATTAGCATGGTGTAGTGGCAGAAGCAGCGCCCCCCTGGTGGTTGGTCACAGATTAGTATGGGGTAGTGGCAGAAGCAGCGCCCCCTGGTGGTTGGTCATTGATTAGTATGGGGTAGTGGCAGAAGCAGCGCCCCCTGGTGGTTGGTCATTGATTAGTATGGGGTAGTGGCAGAAGCAGCGCCCCCTGGTGGTTGGTCACTGATTAGTATGGGGTAGTGGCAGAAGCAGCGCCCCCTGGTGGTTGGTCATTGATTAGTATGGGTTAGTGGCAGAAGCAGCGCCCCCTGGTGGTTGGTCACTGATTAGCATGGCGTAGTGACAGAAGCAGCGCCCCCTGGTGGTTGGTCATTGATTAGCATGGTGTAGTGACAGAAGCAGCGCCTGCTGGTGGTTGGTCACTGATTAGCATGGCGTAGTGACAGAAGCAGCGCCCCCTGGTGGTTGGTCACTGATTAGCATGGTGTAGTGGCAGAAGCAGCGCCCCCTGGTGGTTGGTCATTGATTAGTATGGGGTAATGGCAGAAGCAGCGCCCCCTGCTGGTTGGTTATCACTGATTAGTATGGGGTAATGGCAGAAGCAGCACCCCCTGGTGGTTGGTCACTGATTAGTATGGGGTAGTGAAAGAAGCAGCGCCCCCTGCTGGTTTTTCTTGGTATTTGTTAATGGTTGGCGCTGGTGTCTGCCCTCGTGGTAATGATCTCTCCATAAACAAAAGCCTTTATTGAGTGACCCCTCGCATTGCGGAGAATGCTGTGACTTGCGGTCGTGACTGGGGCACCAGTGACCGCTCCTAAACTGGAGTCAGATGATCTGTATTAGTGCCATTGGGAGCGGACATCCTGCTGCTGTGCGGCTGCTCGGGGGGACGCGGATCACTCGGTGGTCTCGTTCACTGTAGAATTTCACGGAGACGTGCCGGATTTCACACACTCGTGTCCGGCTGCGTCACTGGAATGGGTCCTGGCGAGCCGGGGGAGAGCGTGCCACGATGGAAGGTGGACTACTACTGGCAGGAGAACCACGGGTCAGTGCAGGGCCGGGGCGGGGAGGATGCGGCCGACCCTTATTGTGCTGTACGCATCACTTTAGTGCCATATTGTAACATCTCTGCTTGCTGTCAGTGACATACGACCCTCTTTACACACGTGTTTCACAGCGGAGGGTTCCAGACTGACACATTGTAACAAACCTTCAGCTGTGAGAAGGATGTAATCATTCACTGACACGAAGCGGAGGTTTTAGGTGTGATTGTGTGTAATTCCGCTGTCATTCATTTCATAGGGCCAAGTTGGCGTCTCTTTTTGGAATGGACCAAGGCGGCGGCGCGCAGGGGAACGAATCCTTCCACTACACCGCTCCGAAGCAGCCCAAGAAGGGCGCGGTGCCAGCGGGTGAGGACGCGGCTCCGCACATTGTTTGTGGTGGGGAATGGGCCTTTGAAGCCATTGTGGGAGTCGGCGGGGGTCTCGGGAAGGGAAGGGAGGCGGCTGCAGGGAAATAATGGCCGCATTGTGCTAATATCTCTTTATTCACATTCCAGGTACAAAATCTCCCAAACCGTCCACAGCCCCCAGTGCTGCCCCCTCCGTGCTGTACGCCACAGCCGTCCACGCCTACAAGTAGTAAGTGCCCACCCCCACTACATATACAGCCCCCAGTGTGAACACCGCCATGGTCTGTGTGTAGATATAACGAAAAGGTGACATCTGAAGTGGACTGACTCTGTACGATACTGCAGAGCTGCGCTCACTATTCACGTGTATGTACACAGTGACTGCACAAGCACAATAGTGAGTGCAGCTCTGGAGGATAATACAGGAGGTAACTCAGGATCAGTAATGTATGTACACAGTGACTGCACCA
>NC_134361.1:216308263-216315763 GCF_048569485.1 Anomaloglossus baeobatrachus | reverse complement strand
AATTTTTTTTGTCAACCATTGTGTGCACAGCCATCCAGAAAGTATTAGAGGTCGGAGGGATGGCCGCTATTTGCAGCCGATGAAATATTGTCAATTAACCCCTTCCTGATATCCGCCATGAAAAGGGCATGTCAAACAAAAGTGTACGGAGCTCAGGAGCCGAAAAGGCTAAAAAAAAAAATCCTGGCCACAGCGTTGCAGGGTTAATGTGCAATGTATTTTCCTTTTCTCAGATGAAGCAGAAGGAGCAGGGATGTGACCGGCAGAGCGTCGGCTCCCGGGACTCCCCCGTGTCCATCACAGACAGTATTCCTCCTGCCGAGAGTCTACCGCAGCCGCCAACATCGGTGCCACCAAAACCTGGGTACGTGCCTATACCTGCGGTGCCGCCAACATTGCACTGTTGTTGTTCCGTTACAATGTGTCGCCCAGCTTCTCACCCCCCCCCACGTGCCATTTACTCATCATTCTCTCTAGGGATCCAGATGTTCGTGCCAAGTCCAACTCCATCAGCGAGCAGCTAGCAGTAAGTGACGCAGGGGGGGGGGGAGGCTGCTGAGAGTAAGGGGCCCGGGGGGGGAGGCTGAGAGTAAGGGGCCCGGGGGGGGGGGGGGAGGCTGAGAGTAAGGGGCCCGGGGGGGGGGGGGGGGGGAGGGAGGCTGAGAGTAAGGGGCCCGGGGGGGGGGGGGGGGGAGGGAGGCTGAGAGTAAGGGGCCCGGGGGGGGGGAGGCTGAGAGTAAGGGGCCCGGGGGGGGGGGGAGGCTGAGAGTAAGGGGCCCGGGGGGGGGGAGGCTGAGAGTAAGGGGCCCGGGGGGGGGGGAGGCTGAGAGTAAGGGGCCCGGGGGGGGGGGGGGATGGGGGAGGCTGAGAGTAAGGGGCCCGGGGGGGGGGGGGGGGAGGCTGAGAGTAAGGGGCCCGGGGGGGGGGGGGGATGGGGGAGGCTGAGAGTAAGGGGCCCGGGGGGGGGGGGGGGGGGAGGCTGAGAGTAAGGGGCCCGGGGGGGGGGGGGGGGAGGCTGAGAGTAAGGGGCCCGGGGGGGGGGGGGGGGGAGGCTGAGAGTAAGGGGCCCGGGGGGGGGGGGGGGAGGCTGAGAGTAAGGGGCCCGGGGGGGGGGGGGGGGAGGCTGAGAGTAAGGGGCCCGGGGGGGGGGGGGGAGGCTGAGAGTAAGGGGCCTGGGGGGGGGGGGGAGGCTGAGAGTAAGGGGCCCGGGGGGGGGGGGGAGGCTGAGAGTAAGGGGCCCGGGGGGGGGGGGGGGGAGGCTGAGAGTAAGGGGCCCGGGGGGGGGGGGGGGAGGCTGAGAGTAAGGGGCCCGGGGGGGGGGGGGGGGGAGGCTGAGAGTAAGGGGCCCGGGGGGGGGGGGGGGGAGGCTGAGAGTAAGGGGCCCGGGGGGGGGGGGGGGGAGGCTGAGAGTAAGGGGCCCGGGGGGGGGGGGGGAGGCTGAGAGTAAGGGGCCCGGGGGGGGGGGGGAGGCTGAGAGTAAGGGGCCCGGGGGGGGGGGGGGGAGGCTGAGAGTAAGGGGCCCGGGGGGGGAGGCTGAGAGTAAGGGGCCCGGGGGGGGGGGGAGGCTGAGAGTAAGGGGCCCGGGGGGGGGGGAGGCTGAGAGTAAGGGGCCCGGGGGGGGGGGGAGGCTGAGAGTAAGGGGCCCGGGGGGGGGGGAGGCTGAGAGTAAGGGGCCCGGGGGGGGGAGGCTGAGAGTAAGGGGCCCGGGGGGGGGGGAGGCTGAGAGTAAGGGGCCCGGGGGGGGGGGGGGGGAGGGAGGCTGAGAGTAAGGGGCCCGGGGGGGGGGGGGGAGGGAGGCTGAGAGTAAGGGGCCCGGGGGGGGGGGGGGAGGGAGGCTGAGAGTAAGGGGCCCGGGGGGGGGGGGGGGAGGGAGGCTGAGAGTAAGGGGCCCGGGGGGGGGGGGGGAGGGAGGCTGAGAGTAAGGGGCCCGGGGGGGGGGGGGAGGGAGGCTGAGAGTAAGGGGCCCGGGGGGGGGGGGAGGCTGAGAGTAAGGGGCCCGGTGGGGGGGGAGGCTGAGAGTAAGGGGCCCGGGGGGGGGGGGGGAGGCTGAGAGTAAGGGGCCCGGGGGGGGGGGGAGGCTGAGAGTAAGGGGCCCGGGGGGGGGGAGGCTGAGAGTAAGGGGCCCGGGGGGGGGGGGGGGAGGGAGGCTGAGAGTAAGGGGCCCGGGGGGGGGGGGGAGGGAGGCTGAGAGTAAGGGGCCCGGTGGGGGGGGGAGGCTGAGAGTAAGGGGCCCGGGGGGGGGGGAGGCTGAGAGTAAGGGGCCCGGGGGGGGGGGGAGGCTGAGAGTAAGGGGCCCGGGGGGGGGGGGTGGCTGAGAGTAAATAGTCCGGGGCTGGGTAGGCTGGCAGTAAAGGGGGCTGTGGCAGTTAAAGTGGCCCCGGGGGCTGTGGCCGTTAAAGGGGGCCCGTGGCAGTTAAAGGGGGCCCCGGGGGGCTGTTAAAGGGGGGGCCGTGGCAGTCATGTTAGTTTATTGATCATTATTGGCTTTTTTCACTATTTTGGCAGAATCCTGATATGGCGAAGGCGAAGCTGATCTCCCGTATGGCAAAAATGGGTCAGCCCATGTTGCCCTTCCTTTCGGGCAGTTCCACCCCACAGCCGGACTCCAGTGACTCGGAGATAGAGGTAACGTGCATTTCAGTCATCGATTCCCGCCTGCGCCATGAGACTCGTGCAGAAGTAATCAGTATATACGGCTCCTTTCCTATGCATTTTGACTCCGTTCCCCAACACTTCCAAGCCCTCTGCTTGCTTTCAGTGAATGGCAGCTTTTTCATTTCTAATCCCAATACTGTGAAGTATTTTCTGCCGTTCCATCCGGGACGATATGTGCTGGGATTTCCTGCCCTTACACATTGCAGCGAGCCCCTCCGCTGTGCGCAGATCATCTTTGCATCACTTTATCCCTTGGATTCCGTTCCTCGGCATTTTCCTGATATTTGCTTTCCATAACTGAATGTAAAAAAAGATTAATTTTTGTATAAAACGGGAAAAAAATAGCGCCGTACCGCGTGAAATCTGCATTAATTTGCGCCAGTGTAAAGGGTTAATTTATTAAATAATATATATATTATTAATTCTTTTCTAGGATCCGAATGCACAGAGAGTCTCCCCGCATCCGGCAGCGCTGCACCCCGTCCGTCCCACCGCGCAAATCGGCCACCCTCCTCATATAGCCGCTCCAGGTAATGTGTGATCCGCCCTTGCCTGGGGTACACCACCCCTTTAATTGGCGGCCATCAGACTGGGGGTGATCTCCTCTTATTCCTTTCGTTTACAGTCCCTCAACAGCAGCCAGTGCCGGGTCTCGCCGCCTCGTCTGCCGCCCTCCTGCCCGTCGGGCACCTTCCCTCCCAGGCTGCACCGGCTCCCGGCTTCCAGGTCCACACAACTTTAGTATTTGGTAGATGTGACTGTAGAGCCATCTAGTGGTGGAGTTTGGGAATTGCAAGTGTTAAAATTTGTGAAGATGAAATTTTATCACTTTCTGCCGGTCATATTGATCATGGATTACCCACAAATATCTGTCATGGCTGCGGTATAACGTGGGCAGCTGTATTACTTAATCATATTATCTTTCAGCCATACACTGGATTGCAGTATACGTATCAGCAGAACCCTACAACCCAGCTGCAGCCGGTCAGCCATGTCTACCCAGCTCCAGTGCAGCAGCCGGCGACTTACCAAGGTACAAGGGGTGATCTGTAACCCCCCCCACACTTCTGCAAAATTGCATCGTCCTTGATTGACAAGCAGAGATTTTGCAAAATTTAACGCTGCTGTCAATCACAGACAGTGATGGTTAAATGGCAAGATTGCCTGTATCCATCAACTTTCTGAGAATTGATAGCGGGGTGTTGATGGGTCGTCCTGGAAATTGGTGGAAGGGGTTAATATACAGAGCCCTTTTCATTGTGGACTTTCAGCCTCGGGTGACGTCACTTCTTTCCTGATGACGGAGGCGCGACAGCAAAGCACCGAAATCCGGATGGGCATCGGCAAAGTCATGGATAAAATAGACACCCTGGCCTCTAAGGTAAGGAGACGCCTTCTGCACCCCCTGATCCTCTGCGCCCCCCCCCCCGATCCTCTGCGCCCCCCCTGATCCTCTGCGGTAAGTAGATGCCCTGTGCGTCCCCCCCTTCCGTCTCTCCTCACTTGTGTGTCTGTCGGTGCAGGTGGACAATCTGCAGAAGGAAAGTTCATCCGGAGCCTCCCATCTACTCCCCGGAATATCGTCCATCACCATGGAAAGCGCCATGATCATGAACAATATCCAGCGTATCATCCAGGTGAGAGCCGCGCGGGGGCTGAATCCGGGGAATCAGAGCATTGGGGTTGTAGTTGGGATTTAATGGAGGTTTTTTTTTTTTCCTCCCCCTATCAGGAAAATGAACGTCTAAAACAAGAAGTTCTGGATAAGAGCAGCCGAATAGAGGAGCAGAACGTGAAGATCGGGGAACTGATAAATCGCAACCAGAGGTACAAGACGCATATAGGGTCAATAAGGAGGATTGCGGGGTGTGCGGCCGATAACCAGGGGCGGTTTTTTTTATGCCATGGTGGCCTTTATCCTCTCTATCAGATACGTAGAGCAGAGTAATATGCTAATGGAGCAGAGGAACGACTCTCTGAAGAATTCAACTGAGAGCACACAAGCCAAGATGCTCCACGCCATGCAAGAAAAGGTATTACCAGGCCACTCAGTGTATAATACTGCCACCCATACACAAGAATATAACTACTATAATACTGCCACCTATACACAAGAATATAACTACTATAATACTGCTCCGATGTACAAGAATACAACTACTATAATACTGCCCGTATGTACAAGAATATAACTACTATAATACTGCCCCTATGGACAAGAATATAACTACTATAATACTGCTCCTATATACAAGAATATAACTACTATAATACTGCCCCTATATACAAGAATATAACTACTATAATACTGCCCTATATACAAGAATATAACTACTATAATACTGCCACCTATACACAAGAATATAACTACTATAATACTGCCCCCTATATACAAGAATATACAAGAATATAACTACTATAATACTGCTCCTATGTACAAGAATATAACTACTATAATACTGCCCCTATGTATAAGAATATAACTACTATAATACTGCTCCTATGTACAAGAACTATTAACTACTATAATACTGCTCCTATGTACAAGAATATAAACTACTATAATACTGCCCCTATGTACAGGAATATAACTACTATAATACTGCCCCTATGTATAAGAATATAACTACTATAATACTGCCCCTATATACAAGAATATAACTACTATAATACTGCTCCTATGTACAAGAGTATAACTACTATAATACTGCCCCCTATGTACAAGAATATAACTACTATAATACTGCTCCTATGTACAAGAATATAACTACTATAATAACTACCTCCTATGTACAAGAATATAACTACTATAATACTGCTCCTATGTACAAGAATATAACTACTATAATACTGCCACCTATACACAAGAATATAACTACTATAATACTGCCCCTATGTACAAGAATATAACTACTATAATACTGCTCCTATGTACAAGAATATAACTACTATAATACTGCCACCTATACACAAGAATATAACTACTTTAATACTGCCCCTATGTACAAGAATATAACTACTATAATACTGCTCCTATGTACAAGAATATAACTACTATAATACTGCCCCTATGTACAAGAATATAATTACTATAATACTGCCCCCTATGTACAAGAATATAACTACTATAATACTGCCCCTATGTACAAGAATATAACTACTATAATACTCTTGGATGTGTCGGCCGCCTGTTGTGCTCTGTTAGTCTCGGCTTGTTCACACTGTCGCTGCTTTCTCTTTCCCAGCATGCTTTGCATATGGATCTGGGCAGGTACCAGGTGAGGTCTGCGGGGACTTCTTCTTCCTTCTGGGCAGGTACCAGGTGAGGTCTGCGGGGACTTCTTCTTCCTTCTTTCTTTTTTCCGTCTTTTCATTACTGACGTTTCTTATGTAACATGATACTAGTGATAAATTGTGCTTAGTTGATGATCTGCAGCTGTCTGAAGACTACAACTCCCAGCATGCCTTGACAGCGTCGCTCATGATCCGCTCCGTCTTACAGGCCAAAGTAGCAGAAGAATTGGCGGCGGCCACCGGCCAGTTGTCCCGTCTTCAGCTGGAGGTCACCGCGTATCAGAAGAAGGAGATGGATCTTCGGACACAACTTGCTGCCTCCTTGCAAGAAGCCGAGAAGTGTCGGGTGGAGCTCGGCTCGCTGCAGGCTCAACTCATAGGTGAGTGCACGCTCGGCTTATAGGTGAGTGGACGCTTGGCTTATAGGTGAGTGCACGTTCCACTCTGGACCCTCAGGTCACCACAAAACAGCGGCGTAACGACTCCTCCATCTCCACCCAGAGCTGAAGGAGACGTCGGAGCATACCAAGAACCGCGCCAAAATCGATAAGGACGGCCGCCGCACCCTGGAGCTGAGACTGACCGCCCTGGAAGAAGAAATCTCAGACCTGAAGATCGAGAAGGAGAATCTGGAGAAGGTGAGCTATGCTGCAGTGTAAAGCATGGGGGACTTTTGGACTACTGGAGTCCTCCTGTAAACAGGATATGTTTTCCTGTATGTGACGCAGAGCCTGGCTGAGAGAAAGAAGAAGTCTCAGCAGGAGCGGCAGCGGGCGGAGGAGGAGCAGGACGAGCTGCGGAGAAGCTTCCAGGAGGAGACCGAGAACCTCAGGCGACAGCTGAAGAAAAGCCGCGAGCAGGTGACGGCCGAACAGGTCAGTAGGGGGCAGAGCGGCCGACGCGCGGCCTGTGGCCTCAGATCAATATTAGTGTCTATAAGCTGAACACTAATGGTGGTGAGCGGGAAAGTTACCATCCCGTGTGCCGTGCTGCCCCCTCCTCACCAGGACATACAGAGCAGCATCACATAAATATTACCGTAGAGCTCCCGAATAATTAGCTATAAGGCGGCCGGATACTCAGGGCCACATTGCATGCAGGAAAATGGCATTAAATAGAATCCTGGTGGAGTGGAGGTTAGTGCCTGTATCCCTGGTGGGCTGGGGTAGTATAGCCAGGAGTGTCCGCATCCTCAGTCATCTAAAGCGGTTAAAGGGTTATTGTTAGTAATCCTGCTGTAGGTTTAGGGTAAGAGACATGTTATCAGTATTCCCTGTGGTCTAAGACAGTGAAGGGGTTAATGAAATAAACCCTTTTGGCCGGTGTAGGGCAGTAAAGGGCTTAATATAAGGATCCCTTGTGGCCTAGAGCAACAAAGGGGTTAATATTAGGATCCCTTGGGGGTCTACAGCTTTAAACATGTTAATCTAAGCATCTCTGGTAATCAAGGGCAGTAAAGATCCCTGGTAGTCTAGGGTTAAAAGTTAATGTAAGGAATGCTGGTGATGGTGATGTAAGGGGGTCTACATAAAGATCTGTGGGGGGTCTAGA